>NW_027648174.1:0-144089 GCF_949987685.1 Ammodytes marinus
GAATCGAGGGGGCGGCGTGCTCGGACGCGCCCTGGGAGGTGGCGTGCTGCGTCTGTAAGGTCTGGAAGGTCGCATCAGAGGCGGTGGCGCAGCAGGTGCGGGACGCCTGACATCAAGGGGACTAGACGGTGGTCTATACCGTGACCCATCTCTGCTGGTGGTGCCGTATGGGCGATCGTCATATCTTCCCCCACTGTGATATCTAGTAGTGTGTGGATATTCACGGTGATCATACCTCTCTGGTGACGATCTATAGTCATGGTATTGGTCATCGTGACTCCATCTGGAGTAATGTTCAACCCTCGGTGCTTGCCACGGCGCAGGTCTGTGCCCGTAATGTGGGTGTTCGTACCTGGTTCCGGTAGACTCCGGTGAAGGATAAGATCTCCGCGGGCCCCATCTGACCGCTTGAGCGTAAGATGGCGCGCGCTCCGGGCTGTGGGCGCCGCCATTTTTGTAGTCTTGACGGACCTCGTTTTTATCCGGTGAATAATGGCGAACTTCGTTTTTCTCCGGTGAATAATGTCGATTGCGATTGATATAGGGAGCTTTAAAACGGGTCCTACCAGATCTCTTGCTCTGGACTTTAGTCCATTCATGTGGGTTGTAGTGTTCATCCATAGTAAGGTGTTATAACGCACCAGTGGTATTTTTTAGCTCGTGGTAATTCTCCAGAATGTTGTAGAAAAAAAATTCGAACCACAGAAAGTGTCTAGGAGCACGTTCCAGGCCATTTTGAGTGGTCTGGTAATGGTCTGTGGTGAAGTTTTCTAAAAACCCTATGTAAAAAGTTGGAATCTGAATGTGGAATCTGAATGTGGAATGTGGAATCTGAATGTGGAATCTGTATGTGGAATGTGGAATCTGAATGTGGAATCTGAATGTGGAATGTGGAATCTGAATGTGGAATCTGAATGTGGAATCTGGAATCTGAATGTGGAATCTGAATGTGGAATCTGGAATCTGAATGTGGAATCTGAATGTGGAATCTGAATGTGGAATGTGGAATCTGAATGTGGAATCTGAATGTGGAATGTGGAATCTGAATGTGGAATCTGAATGTGGAATGTGGAATCTGAATGTGGAATCTGAATGTGGAATCTGGAATCTGAATGTGGAGTCTGAATGTGGAATCTGAATGTGGAATGTGGAATCTGAATGTGGAATGTGGAATTGGAATGTGGAATGTGGAATCTGAATGTGGAAGCTGGACTAGGGTTAGGGTTAGGGTAGGTTAAGAGCAATCTGCCCACTTTTCAAAAGTGGTTTTTTGGACGTAAATTTTGAACGCAGAGGGTTAGGGTTAGGGTTAGGGTTAGGGTTAGGGTTAGGGTTAGGGTTAGGTTAAGAGAGGACAGCAGACAGTCAAAGACTGCCCACTGGTTAGTGTACTCGCTAATATCTATGTATGTAATGATATCTATCTCCTATCAAGGCCTGGTGGTATTAGAGTAGAAGGTAATTGTGATATTGTTATTTATTATATAATGATTTAATAGGTATTATATTATATTAATTGTTTTGTTCTTATGGTATTTGTAAATATATACAATAAATGTACATATCTTCTGGTATTAAGTATGTATCTACTGCTGGTAGTTAGTACTATACTCAAGTTTTTTTCTCAATTGAGAACCAAAGGGCCAAACATCGCCTCTTTTTGTTGGATGTATAGTTTTCGTGTTTATTTCAATTGAATTTTAGACACAATGTTGTATATAAATATATATATACTATAAAGAATCTGGTTTTAGTTGGTATATATTGTCTATGGTTGTTGTTTTGGACTGTAGGAGATGTGGACTTGTCCAGGAGAAGACCAAGAGCACCCTCTGGTGGATATCCCCTGGCGGAGCACTCCTACAACAACTAAAAGATCCGCCTGTCTGATATAAAGATTGGAGAGTTATTATCATCACTGAGAAGTGTGTTTGACTGACTGTGTGTCATGGTCTGTCTGAATCTAAATAACAGGTTACCTACATTCGTAGTGGATGGGAATATAGTGGAATGTGCAGTGGTTGGATCCCACAGACAAGATAATGGGCGTTATTTTGTGATTGAATTGCATTGTAAGATAGGTACTATGTTGTAGCTAAGTTACATTCTAGAATGAGCTCGACCCATTTCTCCACAGAATATAAATTGGGAGATGAATAGAGTCTCCACATGTAAAGGAAACCTATGGCAGATAAGAATTGAGTTCCAGCAAACAGGTGAATGGTTAGGGTTAGGGGAGTGTGTGGTGATGTTAAGGAGGTATAAACACATCATATATAACAAGGCATAGATAGACAGTACTAGGGGTAGGCGGCCCGACAGAAGAGGTCATGACAGGTCTCAAAATGGACGATCATCACGGGGAATGTGGCAAGATGTCAACAATATTGTCTCCACGTATTGCCCGATAGGGATTCATAATAGTGTAATGGACATATATGTATTTTCATACTAAACCAATCATATCCTCTCAATAAAGCATTCCCTTGTGAGAACCCACCACGAGCCCATAACTGCAAAGGGTTAGGGTTAGGGTTAGGGTTAGGGTTAGGGTTAGGGTTAGGGTTAGGGTTAGGGGTTAGGTTAAGAGAGGACAGCAGACAGTCAAAGACTGCCCACTGGTTAGTGTACTCGCTAATATCTATGTATGTAATGATATCTATCTCCTATCAAGGCCTGGTGGTATTAGAGTAGGAATGATAACATAAAGTTTTTTTGTATATATATTATCAAATTTGATATGATTATTGTTATATTATTATATTATATTATCATGTTGTGGAGTTATTTCTCATTGAGGCCAAAGGGGAGACGGGTGTTCAACTTGTGAATCCATTGTCTTTCCAGGTATTTCCTCTGTTTCTTGGACCAATTGGGATTTGCCTCTAAGATAGTAGTGGTCAGATTATTCCACCCGTGCTCAATGAAATGGCTAACCAAGGGCAGGTGAGTGTCTTTTTTACGGCTGATGTTATATCTATGTTGGGTGAATCGTGTCAGTAGTGTATTGCCAGTTTCACCTACATATTGCATCGAGCACGTGAGACAACTTATGAGATATATGCAATTTTTAGTTTTAGTGTTGGTACTTTTTTGGGTGGCGAACACCTGGTTGGTGTGTTTGTTGTATGCCCAGGGTTCAAATTTGTAAAACTCAGTGCGAGCAGCCTCAGTCTTCTGAGTCAACGGTGTTAATTTGGCTTTGATGAGTATATCCTGTATATTGTTGTTCTTCTTGTAGGCCGTGATTATTCTGTGGTCCACCAATAGACCACCTTGTTCCTGGAGTATTTTAAAATTATTCTTAAAGGCTCTGGCCAATTTAGTGGCAGACTCCGAGTAGAATATGACCAGTGGTATCATGGGGTCCACGTTAATTGGTTTAACTGTTTTGAAAGTACTGTAGACCTGTCTAAGGAAAGACCAAGAGTACCCTCTGGTGGACAAGACCTTGCACAGCACCCTCACGGCAAACCCAAAGTCCTCTATTCTTGTGCAGATTCTGTGGAATCTTAAAAATTGGGATTTGACCAAGCCCGCAAAAGTGTGCTTGGGATGGTGGCTGCTTTTATTCAATAGAGCATGTGTGTCTGTTGCTTTAAAGAACACTTTAATGTCCAATCTGTTTGTTTGCTGGAAATTAGGGCCCTTAAAGGTTGTCGTGTCCAGAAAATCCACCTCAGTGAGACTGTGTGTAGATTTAATGGTGATGGAACTGTTAAAGTTGTTCAGAAAATTGCAGAATGTATCAAACTCCTGTAAAGAGTGTGTCCACACTCCCCAAATATCATCTAGGTATCTATAGTAATGTAAGGGTTTAATGGGAGCCTGTGATAAGGCTGATTGTTCCCACTGGGCCATGAAAATATTGGCAAAAGAGGGAGCAAATTTTTTACCCATGGCCGTGCCTGATATTTGTAAAAAGTATTTATCGTCAAATTCAAAGTCGTTTCTGGTAAGGTTAAGGTATAAGAGTTGTAATATTTCCTTATCTGGACGTTTGGAATCTGGATATAACTGAAAGGTATTTTTGACCGCCTCCATGCCTTGGTCTGTGTTGATATTTGTGTAAAGGCTGTCCACATCCATGGTGAACAGGAAGGCATCAGCTGGAATGTGCAGTAGTTTAATTTTGTTGACAAAGTCGTATGTGTCTTTAATGTAACTGGGATGTTTGATAGATATGGGATTGAGGTATGTCTCCACAAAATGGGCTGTGGCATATGTCTCACTACCACAATCCGAGACAATGGGCCTTCCAGGTGGAATTACATTGGGAAGGCTCCACTTGTCTCTGGCCTTGTGTATTTTTGGCAACATATAAAATAGCCTAGGTCTGGGTTCGGCATCCCCCATCAAAAAGGACCTCTGTTTGGCATTGATGAACTTTTTGGTTTGCAGTTTTTGGAGTATTTCTGTGACTAAAGGAATAGTGTCCTTAAAGATAGGCTTCTTAAGGCTTTTATAGTACTTTGTGTCATTGAGTTGCCTGTAACCCTCCCACAGGTATTGCTCTCTGTCCAAAACGACAACAGAGCTGCCTTTATCAGCTGGTTTGATGACTATATTTTTGTTGCTTTTTAGTTGTTTAAGGGCTTCCAGTTCAAATTGATCTAGGTTAGTCGTGTTGCATTTGGCAACGTAGTGGTTGTCGAACCATTCCACGTCTGACTGTATTAGTTGCCTTAAGGGTTAGGGTTAGGGTTAGGGTTAGGGTTAGGGTTAGGGTTAGGGTTAGGGTTAGGGTTAGGGTTAGGGTTAGGGTTAGGGTTAGGGTTAGGGTTAGGGTTAGGGTTAGGGTTAGGGTTAGGGTTAGGGTTAGGTTAAGAGAGGACAGCAGACAGTCAAAGACTGCCCACTGGTTAGGGTTAGGGTTAGGGTTAGGGTTAGGGTTAGGGTTAGGGTTAGGGTTAGGGTTAGGGTTAGGGTTAGGGTTAGGGTTAGGGTTAGGGTTAGGGTTAGGGTTAGGGTTAGGGTTAGGGTTAGGGTTAGGGTTAGGGTTAGGGTTAGGGTTAGGGGTTAGGGTTAGAGGGTTAGGTTATAGGGATAAATACGTCCTTCGAGGGGCCCCTCAAGAATGTTTTTGCCAATAACTCCGGATAAGAATGCCCTATCATCATGGAACCAAGTTCCTTGGATTCCTTGGCCCCAGACCTTTCCAATGGTGTGTCGTTTGACCCCGTGGAACCTTGGGAAATGTTCGAAATCTTAGTTTGAAACTTTAAAATGGCCATATCTCCGGAACGGTAAGTCGTAGAGACTTGATTTCAACTCTGGCGTGTTCAGCGACCCCAAATTAGGTCTGACGCCACCCACTTTCAAGTCTCTAGGACCTACGGTTCTGGAGTTATAAGCGAAAACGTCGGCCCAATGGGAATGAATGGGCGTCATTGAAAATATCTCTAAGTGTTGAGTCCAAAAAAAAAAGTTCCCCCAGGAAGTGTCTAGGAGCACGTTTCAGGCCATTTTGAGTGGTCTGGTAATGGTCTGTGGTGAAGTTTTTTAAAAACCCCATTCTTGAGGGGCCCCTCAAGAATGTTTTTGCCAATAACTCCGGATAGGAATGCCCTATCATCATGCAACCAAGTTCCTTGGATTCCTTGGCCCCAGACCTTTCCAATGGTGTGTCGTTTGACCCCGTGGAACTTTGGGAAATTTTCAAAATCTTAGTTTGAAACTTTAAAATGGCCATATCTCCGGAACGGTACGTCGTAGAGACTCGGGGACAACTCCAGTGTGTTCAACGTTGCCGAATTATGTCTGACGGAACTTGGTTTCAAGTCTCTAGGACCTACGGTTCTGGAGTTATAAGCGAAAACGTCGGCCCAATGGGAATGAATGGGCGTCATTGAAAATATCTCTAAGTGTTGAGTCCAAAAAAAAAAGTTCCCCCAGGAAGTGTCTAGGAGCACGTTTCAGGCCATTTTGAGTGGTCTGGTAATGGTCTGTGGTGAAGTTTTTTAGGGTTAGGGTTAGGGTTAGGGTTAGGGTTAGGGTTAGGGTTAGGGTTAGGTTAAGAGCAATCTGCCCACTTTTCAAAAGTGGTTTTTTGGGTTAGGTAGTTTGAGCTATCTCGGTGACACCCCCTGCTTCATCCGACGACTGGGCAGTTGAACTGGGGTGCCAAAGGTAATGCACGGACCGTCGCACGTTGTCAGCAGCTTCTCATTCCATATTACCCACGTGATTTGTTTTCTTGACGTAAATTGCCCTAAACAGGGTTCTGTATTTCTTGTCTTGAGTTTTTCATTACTTCTATGTTGAAAAGCTTTCCGATCCTTTGGATTTATCCAGAGTGATTTGTTACTTGACTTAGGTTATTCTTTTGCCCTAGAAAGGGTTCTGTATTTCAGGACTTCAAATTGCCCTAAGAAGGGTTCTGTATTTCAGGTCTTTTGAATTTTAACCAGAGTGATTATTTACATGACATAGGATTGCCCTAGAAAGGGTTCTGTATTTTCGGTCTTAGAATTTATCCAGAGTTATTAGTTACATGACTTAGGATTGCCCTGGAAAGGGTTCTGTATTTCAGGTCTTTAGAATTTGTCCAGAGGGTTAGGGTTAGGGTTAGGGTTAGGGTTAGGGTTAGGGTTAGGGGTTAGGGGTTAGGGTTAGGGTTAGGGTTAGGGTTAGGGTTAGGGTTAGGGTTAGGGTTAGGGTTAGGGTTAGGGTTAGGGTTAGGGTTGGGTTAGGGTTAGAGGGTTAGGGTTAGGGTTAGGGTTAGGTTAAGAGCAATCTGCCCACTTTTCAAAAGTGGTTTTTTGGACGTAAATTTTGAACGCAGAGGGGCAACCTCATACCGAGACCATCCTCGGATACCTTGGGACCAGGCGCATTGGCCGAAAAAGTTTCGTCCCCCTGGTGGCGATTGTGGGTACTGCAATCGCGATTTGAAAAGTTTGAAGCTCTGTAACTCCCCAACGCAGAGGGGCAACACAATTCCAAGCAGTGCCTGTTGTAGCCCTTGGCCAGGACTACATGCTCACCAATTTTTAGCCATTTCCGAGTAACTTTTTTTAACATGGAAAAACAGGTTTTTTGGGAATAACGTCTGGTAGGGGAGGGGCAACTGCACAATATTTTTAACCAAGATACTAGGCGTGGGGACGGATCAGAATCCGTTGAAATTTTGGTTCTATGTTGTTTCTATCCCGAGTTATGGCCAATTTGGTCTGCGCATGCGCAGTAGAGTTTTGGCCCATAATATGTCTGTTGAAAGAGGGGCTCTTCCTGATTCCAAATCCGTTGAAAGTAGGTCTTTATGACCTTCCTATCAGAAGTTATGGCCAAATGAGTACAAGTGAAATTGTGTGAAAATTTGACTAAGTGTGGAGTCAAAAATACTTCCCACAGAAAGTGTCTAGGAGCACGTTCCAGGCCATTTTGAGTGGTCTGGTAATGGTCTGTGGTGAAGTTTTCTAAAAACCCTATGTAAAAAGTTGGAATCTGAATGTGGAATCTGAATGTGGAATGTGGAATCTGAATGTGGAATCTGTATGTGGAATGTGGAATCTGAATGTGGAATCTGAATGTGGAATGTGGAATCTGAATGTGGAATCTGAATGTGGAATGTGGAATCTGAATGTGGAATCTGAATGTGGAATCTGGAATCTGAATGTGGAATCTGAATGTGGAATCTGAATGTGGAATGTGGAATCTGAATGTGGAATCTGAATGTGGAATGTGGAATCTGAATGTGGAGGGGTTAGGGTTAGGGTTAGGGTTAGGGTTAGGGTTAGAGGGTTAGGGCTAGGGTTAGGGTTAGGGTTAGGGTTAGGGTTAGGGTTAGGGTTAGGGTTAGGGTTAGGGTTAGGGTTAGGGTTAGGGTTAGGTTATAGGGATAAATACGTCCTTCGAGGGGCCCCTCAAGAATGTTTTTGCCAATAACTCCGGATAAGAATGCCCTATCATCATGGAACCAAGTTCCTTGGATTCCTTGGCCCCAGACCTTTCCAATGGTGTGTCGTTTGACCCCGTGGAACCTTGGGAAATGTTCGAAATCTTAGTTTGAAACTTTAAAATGGCCATATCTCCGGAACGGTAAGTCGTAGAGACTTGATTTCAACTCTGGCGTGTTCAGCGACCCCAAATTAGGTCTGACGCCACCCACTTTCAAGTCTCTAGGACCTACGGTTCTGGAGTTATAAGCGAAAACGTCGGCCCAATGGGAATGAATGGGCGTCATTGAAAATATCTCTAAGTGTTGAGTCCAAAAAAAAAAGTTCCCCCAGGAAGTGTCTAGGAGCACGTTTCAGGCCATTTTGAGTGGTCTGGTAATGGTCTGTGGTGAAGTTTTTTAAAAACCCCATTCTTGAGGGGCCCCTCAAGAATGTTTTTGCCAATAACTCCGGATAGGAATGCCCTATCATCATGCAACCAAGTTCCTTGGATTCCTTGGCCCCAGACCTTTCCAATGGTGTGTCGTTTGACCCCGTGGAACTTTGGGAAATTTTCAAAATCTTAGTTTGAAACTTTAAAATGGCCATATCTCCGGAACGGTACGTCGTAGAGACTCGGGGACAACTCCAGTGTGTTCAACGTTGCCGAATTATGTCTGACGGAACTTGGTTTCAAGTCTCTAGGACCTACGGTTCTGGAGTTATAAGCGAAAACGTCGGCCCAATGGGAATGAATGGGCGTCATTGAAAATATCTCTAAGTGTTGAGTCCAAAAAAAAAAGTTCCCCCAGGAAGTGTCTAGGAGCACGTTTCAGGCCATTTTGAGTGGTCTGGTAATGGTCTGTGGTGAAGTTTTTTAGGGTTAGGGTTAGGGTTAGGGTTAGGGTTAGGGTTAGGGTTAGGGTTAGGTTAAGAGCAATCTGCCCACTTTTCAAAAGTGGTTTTTTGGGTTAGGTAGTTTGAGCTATCTCGGTGACACCCCCTGCTTCATCCGACGACTGGGCAGTTGAACTGGGGTGCCAAAGGTAATGCACGGACCGTCGCACGTTGTCAGCAGCTTCTCATTCCATATTACCCACGTGATTTGTTTTCTTGACGTAAATTGCCCTAAACAGGGTTCTGTATTTCTTGTCTTGAGTTTTTCATTACTTCTATGTTGAAAAGCTTTCCGATCCTTTGGATTTATCCAGAGTGATTTGTTACTTGACTTAGGTTATTCTTTTGCCCTAGAAAGGGTTCTGTATTTCAGGACTTCAAATTGCCCTAAGAAGGGTTCTGTATTTCAGGTCTTTTGAATTTTAACCAGAGTGATTATTTACATGACATAGGATTGCCCTAGAAAGGGTTCTGTATTTTCGGTCTTAGAATTTATCCAGAGTTATTAGTTACATGACTTAGGATTGCCCTGGAAAGGGTTCTGTATTTCAGGTCTTTAGAATTTGTCCAGAGGGTTAGGGTTAGGGTTAGGGTTAGGGTTAGGGTTAGGGTTAGGGGTTAGGGGTTAGGGTTAGGGTTAGGGTTAGGGTTAGGGTTAGGGTTAGGGTTAGGGTTAGGGTTAGGGTTAGGGTTAGGGTTAGGGTTGGGTTAGGGTTAGAGGGTTAGGGTTAGGGTTAGGGTTAGGTTAAGAGCAATCTGCCCACTTTTCAAAAGTGGTTTTTTGGACGTAAATTTTGAACGCAGAGGGGCAACCTCATACCGAGACCATCCTCGGATACCTTGGGACCAGGCGCATTGGCCGAAAAAGTTTCGTCCCCCTGGTGGCGATTGTGGGTACTGCAATCGCGATTTGAAAAGTTTGAAGCTCTGTAACTCCCCAACGCAGAGGGGCAACACAATTCCAAGCAGTGCCTGTTGTAGCCCTTGGCCAGGACTACATGCTCACCAATTTTTAGCCATTTCCGAGTAACTTTTTTTAACATGGAAAAACAGGTTTTTTGGGAATAACGTCTGGTAGGGGAGGGGCAACTGCACAATATTTTTAACCAAGATACTAGGCGTGGGGACGGATCAGAATCCGTTGAAATTTTGGTTCTATGTTGTTTCTATCCCGAGTTATGGCCAATTTGGTCTGCGCATGCGCAGTAGAGTTTTGGCCCATAATATGTCTGTTGAAAGAGGGGCTCTTCCTGATTCCAAATCCGTTGAAAGTAGGTCTTTATGACCTTCCTATCAGAAGTTATGGCCAAATGAGTACAAGTGAAATTGTGTGAAAATTTGACTAAGTGTGGAGTCAAAAATACTTCCCACAGAAAGTGTCTAGGAGCACGTTCCAGGCCATTTTGAGTGGTCTGGTAATGGTCTGTGGTGAAGTTTTCTAAAAACCCTATGTAAAAAGTTGGAATCTGAATGTGGAATCTGAATGTGGAATGTGGAATCTGAATGTGGAATCTGTATGTGGAATGTGGAATCTGAATGTGGAATCTGAATGTGGAATGTGGAATCTGAATGTGGAATCTGAATGTGGAATGTGGAATCTGAATGTGGAATCTGAATGTGGAATCTGGAATCTGAATGTGGAATCTGAATGTGGAATCTGAATGTGGAATGTGGAATCTGAATGTGGAATCTGAATGTGGAATGTGGAATCTGAATGTGGAGGGGTTAGGGTTAGGGTTAGGGTTAGGGTTAGGGTTAGAGGGTTAGGGCTAGGGTTAGGGTTAGGGTTAGGGTTAGGGTTAGGGTTAGGGTTAGGGTTAGGGTTAGGGTTAGGGTTAGGGTTAGGGTTAGGGTTAGGGTTAGGGTTAGGGTTAGGGTTAGGGTTAGGGTTAGGGTTAGGGTTAGGGTTAGGGTTAGGGTTAGGGTTAGGGTTAGGGTTAGGGTTAGGGTTAGGGTTAGGGTTAGGGTTAGGGTTAGGGTTAGGGTTAGGGTTAGGGTTAGGGTTAGGGTTAGGGTTAGGGTTAGGGTTAGGGTTAGGGTTAGGGTTAGGTTATAGGGATAAATACGTCCTTCGAGGGGCCCCTCAAGAATGTTTTTGCCAATAACTCCGGATAAGAATGCCCTATCATCATGGAACCAAGTTCCTTGGATTCCTTGGCCCCAGACCTTTCCAATGGTGTGTCGTTTGACCCCGTGGAACCTTGGGAAATGTTCGAAATCTTAGTTTGAAACTTTAAAATGGC
This sequence comes from Ammodytes marinus, assembly GCF_949987685.1. Classification (NCBI taxonomy): domain Eukaryota; kingdom Metazoa; phylum Chordata; class Actinopteri; order Uranoscopiformes; family Ammodytidae; genus Ammodytes; species Ammodytes marinus. The sequence continues at coordinate 11,018 of NW_027648174.1, forward strand.
CATATCTCCGGAACGGTAAGTCGTAGAGACTTGATTTCAACTCTGGCGTGTTCAGCGACCCCAAATTAGGTCTGACGCCACCCACTTTCAAGTCTCTAGGACCTACGGTTCTGGAGTTATAAGCGAAAACGTCGGCCCAATGGGAATGAATGGGCGTCATTGAAAATATCTCTAAGTGTTGAGTCCAAAAAAAAAAGTTCCCCCAGGAAGTGTCTAGGAGCACGTTTCAGGCCATTTTGAGTGGTCTGGTAATGGTCTGTGGTGAAGTTTTTTAAAAACCCCATTCTTGAGGGGCCCCTCAAGAATGTTTTTGCCAATAACTCCGGATAGGAATGCCCTATCATCATGCAACCAAGTTCCTTGGATTCCTTGGCCCCAGACCTTTCCAATGGTGTGTCGTTTGACCCCGTGGAACTTTGGGAAATTTTCAAAATCTTAGTTTGAAACTTTAAAATGGCCATATCTCCGGAACGGTACGTCGTAGAGACTCGGGGACAACTCCAGTGTGTTCAACGTTGCCGAATTATGTCTGACGGAACTTGGTTTCAAGTCTCTAGGACCTACGGTTCTGGAGTTATAAGCGAAAACGTCGGCCCAATGGGAATGAATGGGCGTCATTGAAAATATCTCTAAGTGTTGAGTCCAAAAAAAAAAGTTCCCCCAGGAAGTGTCTAGGAGCACGTTTCAGGCCATTTTGAGTGGTCTGGTAATGGTCTGTGGTGAAGTTTTTTAGGGTTAGGGTTAGGGTTAGGGTTAGGGTTAGGGTTAGGGTTAGGGTTAGGTTAAGAGCAATCTGCCCACTTTTCAAAAGTGGTTTTTTGGGTTAGGTAGTTTGAGCTATCTCGGTGACACCCCCTGCTTCATCCGACGACTGGGCAGTTGAACTGGGGTGCCAAAGGTAATGCACGGACCGTCGCACGTTGTCAGCAGCTTCTCATTCCATATTACCCACGTGATTTGTTTTCTTGACGTAAATTGCCCTAAACAGGGTTCTGTATTTCTTGTCTTGAGTTTTTCATTACTTCTATGTTGAAAAGCTTTCCGATCCTTTGGATTTATCCAGAGTGATTTGTTACTTGACTTAGGTTATTCTTTTGCCCTAGAAAGGGTTCTGTATTTCAGGACTTCAAATTGCCCTAAGAAGGGTTCTGTATTTCAGGTCTTTTGAATTTTAACCAGAGTGATTATTTACATGACATAGGATTGCCCTAGAAAGGGTTCTGTATTTTCGGTCTTAGAATTTATCCAGAGTTATTAGTTACATGACTTAGGATTGCCCTGGAAAGGGTTCTGTATTTCAGGTCTTTAGAATTTGTCCAGAGGGTTAGGGTTAGGGTTAGGGTTAGGGTTAGGGTTAGGGTTAGGGGTTAGGGGTTAGGGTTAGGGTTAGGGTTAGGGTTAGGGTTAGGGTTAGGGTTAGGGTTAGGGTTAGGGTTAGGGTTAGGGTTAGGGTTGGGTTAGGGTTAGAGGGTTAGGGTTAGGGTTAGGGTTAGGTTAAGAGCAATCTGCCCACTTTTCAAAAGTGGTTTTTTGGACGTAAATTTTGAACGCAGAGGGGCAACCTCATACCGAGACCATCCTCGGATACCTTGGGACCAGGCGCATTGGCCGAAAAAGTTTCGTCCCCCTGGTGGCGATTGTGGGTACTGCAATCGCGATTTGAAAAGTTTGAAGCTCTGTAACTCCCCAACGCAGAGGGGCAACACAATTCCAAGCAGTGCCTGTTGTAGCCCTTGGCCAGGACTACATGCTCACCAATTTTTAGCCATTTCCGAGTAACTTTTTTTAACATGGAAAAACAGGTTTTTTGGGAATAACGTCTGGTAGGGGAGGGGCAACTGCACAATATTTTTAACCAAGATACTAGGCGTGGGGACGGATCAGAATCCGTTGAAATTTTGGTTCTATGTTGTTTCTATCCCGAGTTATGGCCAATTTGGTCTGCGCATGCGCAGTAGAGTTTTGGCCCATAATATGTCTGTTGAAAGAGGGGCTCTTCCTGATTCCAAATCCGTTGAAAGTAGGTCTTTATGACCTTCCTATCAGAAGTTATGGCCAAATGAGTACAAGTGAAATTGTGTGAAAATTTGACTAAGTGTGGAGTCAAAAATACTTCCCACAGAAAGTGTCTAGGAGCACGTTCCAGGCCATTTTGAGTGGTCTGGTAATGGTCTGTGGTGAAGTTTTCTAAAAACCCTATGTAAAAAGTTGGAATCTGAATGTGGAATCTGAATGTGGAATGTGGAATCTGAATGTGGAATCTGTATGTGGAATGTGGAATCTGAATGTGGAATCTGAATGTGGAATGTGGAATCTGAATGTGGAATCTGAATGTGGAATGTGGAATCTGAATGTGGAATCTGAATGTGGAATCTGGAATCTGAATGTGGAATCTGAATGTGGAATCTGAATGTGGAATGTGGAATCTGAATGTGGAATCTGAATGTGGAATGTGGAATCTGAATGTGGAGGGGTTAGGGTTAGGGTTAGGGTTAGGGTTAGGGTTAGAGGGTTAGGGCTAGGGTTAGGGTTAGGGTTAGGGTTAGGGTTAGGGTTAGGGTTAGGGTTAGGGTTAGGGTTAGGGTTAGGGTTAGGGTTAGGGTTAGGGTTAGGGTTAGGGTTAGGGTTAGGGTTAGGGTTAGGGTTAGGGTTAGGGTTAGGGTTAGGGTTAGGGTTAGGGTTAGGGTTAGGGTTAGGGTTAGGGTTAGGGTTAGGGTTAGGGTTAGGGTTAGGGTTAGGGTTAGGGTTAGGGTTAGGGTTAGGGTTAGGGTTAGGGTTAGGGTTAGGGTTAGGGTTAGGGTTAGGGTTAGGGTTAGGGTTAGGGTTAGGGTTAGGGTTAGGGTTAGGGTTAGGGTTAGGGTTAGGGTTAGGGTTAGGGTTAGGGTTAGGGTTAGGGTTAGGGTTAGGGTTAGGGTTAGGGTTAGGGTTAGGGTTAGGGTTAGGGTTAGGGTTAGGGTTAGAGGGTTAGGGTTAGGGTTAGGGTTAGGGTTAGGGTTAGGGTTAGGGGTTAGGGTTAGGGTTAGGGTTAGGGTTAGGGTTAGGGTTAGGGTTAGGGTTAGGGTTAGGGTTAGGGTTAGGGTTAGGGTTAGGGTTAGGGTTAGGGTTAGGGTTAGGGTTAGGGTTAGGTTAAGAGAGGACAGCAGACAGTCAAAGACTGCCCACTGGTTAGTGTACTCGCTAATATCTATGTATGTAATGATATCTATCTCCTATCAAGGCCTGGTGGTATTAGAGTAGGAATGATGATATTTTTTTATATATTATTTAATAATTATATTATTAATTGTTGTTAGATGTACAGTTTTTAATTTTTGTGTTTGTTTCAACTTGAATTGTAGACACAATATTATTTATAAATATATATATACTATAAGGAGTCTAGTTTTAGTTAGTATATATTGTATCTAATTGTTTTTCTAATCTGTAGGAGCTGTGGGCTTGTCTAAGAGAAGACCAAGAGCACCCTCTGGTGGATGAAACCTGGCACAGCACTCCCATAATAACTCCAAAATCCTCCTGTACAATACAGAAATTGGAGAATTGTTCTAGTCATTGAAAGGTGTTTTTGACCGACTATGTGTAATGGTCTATCTTAGTCTAACTATCAGACTGGACACATCCATCGTAAATAGACATATAGTGGAATGCGCAGTAGTTGGATCTTATAGAAAAGATAATAGGCGTCAATTTTGTAGCTGAATTGCATAGTCAAATAGGTGTCTATTTTGTAGCTGGATTACATTCTAGAATAGGATGCACTTATGTCTCCACAGAATGTAAGTTGGGAGATACATAAAGTATCCGTGATAAAACTCCACATGTAAAAGTAACCTATGGCAGATGGAGATTAAGTTAAGGCAAGTAGGTAAACGGTTAGGACTGGGGAGGTATGTGGTGATGTTAAAGAGGTATAAACACATCCTATATAGCAAGGCATAGATAGACAGTACTAGGGGTAAGTGGCCAAACAGAAGAGGTCATGACAGGTCCTATAATGGATGATCATCATGGGGAATGTAGTAAGACGTCAACAATATTGTCTACACGTATTGCCCGATAAGGATTCATAATAGTGTAATGGACATATATATATTTTCATACTTAACCTAACATATCCTCTCAATAAAGCATTCCCTTGTAAGAACCCGACACGAACACATAACTGCAGAAGCATGCCTATTCCCTCCCACTGCTGAAAATACGAAAGAACATGGATGTGCTGAACTCTGTATATCCACTAAAGTACACTAATCACCCAGTCACAAGCCAAGCCTGTAAGGTGTAAACAAAATATGACAGTCTTGCTCATAGGCCCAAGAAAGTGGGATTGAATGTGATGGTGGTAATATTCTAGTAATAATAGTGCTTAAGGTCAAATATTGAGCGATGGTAATAATGATATAGTAATAATAGTGCTTAGAGTCGAATTATGAGCTAACCTCCAGGAATAAGAAGAGGGGAATAAAACCCTTAAATGGAAAAACAGCTGAGAGGCATAACGTCTTCTAAATAGGATATACCTCTATAACAGTAATTAAGGCTCTTTAAGGCAAATGGAGGTGTTCTGATTCTAATATGGGTCTGACAGGTATATAGATTTCACATGTGATGGTGATAATATTCTAGTGATAATAGTGTTAGAGTCAATATTAAGCGATAGTAATCATAATATAGTAATAATAGTGTTTAGGGTCAAATTATGAGCTAGCCTCCAGGAATAAGGGGAGGGGAATAAAAACCTTAAATGGAAAAACAGCTGAAAGGCATGACGTCATCTAAATAGGCTACCCCTCTATGACAGTGATTTACGCCCTTTAAGGCAATGGAGGTGTTCTATTTCTAATATAGGTATGACAGGTATATGAATTTCACAGTCCCAATGTAAAACCTGGATTCCCCCGATGGGGTTAAGCCAAGCAGAAGGAGGAGGGATAGATATCTTCAGTGGAGAAACAGCTGGTAGGCATGACGTAGTCTCCAAGTAGAATGTCCCTCTGTGGTGGTATTGCAAACCTGGCAGGACAAGTGGAGGTCTTCTTCTTCTCATCTGGAACTTCAGTAGAGAAGCCGTAGGTAGGAATGACGTCATCTCCAGGTAAGTTGTCCCTCTGTGGTGGTGATGCAAACCTTGTCGGGCAGGTGGAGGTATTCATGGCAGTGGTCGTCATTACACAGTATGGAGTGATGTTAGGACCTCGGTGCTTGCCATAGCGCAGGTTCGTGCCCAAGATTTGGGTAATCGTACCTGGTTCCGGGATTGTCCGGTGAAGGACAAGATCTTCCAAGGCCCCATCTGACCACTGGCGCGTAAAATGGCGCACATTCAGCCTCGCGGCCGCCGCCATTTTTGTAGTTTTTGCGGACCTCATGGCCGCCATTTTTGTAGTCCTAACGGATCTCGTGGCTCTCCGTGAATAAAATTCAGTTGGTTGGTATAAAGAGATTAAACACGGTTCTTACCAGCTCTTTCGCTCAGGACCTTAGTCCAATGATATGGGTAGCAATGTTCATCCATTAGGGTTAAGTTTCCTCGTCAGTAAATATTCTTAGATTGCGAAAAAAATTCGAAAAAAGATCGGAAAATGATGTTAATCAAAAGGATTTGTTTATTTACAGTTGCAATTAACGGCGGGACGTTTCGGTTACAAAAAAACCTTCATCAGCCTAGCAATCTTGAGAAAGTACCTGTACGAGCGCTAATTGGTGTGCTTCCAGCATGAAGACCAGAGTGAAAGAGGGAGATGAAGGCGGGGGTTGGGCGGATATACCTTTCACCCCGTGACCTCTAAAGTTGGCGATATCCCGGACGAATTAAAAGTAAAGAAATAAAATTTCCCAAGGGGAAAGGGATTAGAAAAATGTCTAAACCCCAGAGGGGGGCGCAGACCTAAAAAATAAAATTATATTAAACTGGATATAAACTAATTGTAAAAAATTGGACCGGAAATGGTTGCATTCAGGGGCCCTCGGAAATTTGAAGAAAAGGTGGTTTGAGCCGGTGAATGGTTGCATTCAGGGACTCCAGGAGTCCAGAAGCTCCTGCGTGAATAATGGAAGCCAATAGTGGGGAAAATGAAGACTATATGAGTGAAATGGATGGATGTGAATTTAGGATTAGGCATAAGGCCCGAATGGTTAGGTTTAGAGTAAGGGGAAGGGAAGGTGTTAACCTCCACTAATAAATAATAATAATAACAATCTAATTGGGGGGTCTGTGACTTAGGATTAGGCACGTAGGGATACTGTGCACCAATACAAAAATTGCCACGTCAATGGACTATATTGGACCCGTGGCCGATGTGGACCATAGCGGGTAGAGGGTGATCATCATGGATATCGTGAGTGGTGACATGCTTCGTACAGGCCTTTCAGAAACATCATTTTCCTATAGTCATATGTAAGCATATTATGCATTTACACAGTAGGTATACGTGATAGATATTGAAATAAATATAACTATGTCCCAATGTCATGTAGGTGGTGATACTTTACATGAGATGGACATGCAAAATAGAACAAAAAGAAATAAAAATAACTTTAGATAGCGGTGGTGGACACCAGAGTGTTACCTCAATATATAGGAACATATATCACACAGTTATATCAGGATGACATGTATGGTAATAATACTTGACATGAAAAGGATGTGGAAAACTGAACAAAATGAAAAAAAATTAACTTCAAATATAGAGAGGTGACAATGGCAGTGTACAACCCATCTACATATGTTACTATATCCCAATGTCATGCACGATGGTAATCCTTTACATGAGATGGATATGTGAAATAGAACAAAGAAAAACAAAATTAACTTTGGATTAGTGGTGGTGGACACAAGAGTGTTACCTGAATATATAGAAACATATATTACATAGCTATATCCCAATGACATGTATGGTAATGATACTTTACATGAGATGGAGATGGAAAACTGAAAAAAGAGAAATAAAACAAACTTGAGATATAGAAAGGTAGATGTGACAGTGATCGCTCAATCTATGTGTCTGACTATATCTCAATGACACGTACGGTGGTAATACTGTACATGCAATGGACATGGAAAAGTGAAAAAAGAGAAATAAAAGTAACTTCAGGTTTGAGGTGGTAGACACAAAAGTGTTCCCTCGTAACCAACATGACTAAGACACTACCCGGGGAGACCGCCGGATAATGTCACTCGATGTGGAAATAAATATTATGACAAAACATAAAAACAGCACTGACGGGGTTAGGTTAAGAGAGGACAGCAGACAGTCAAAGACTGCCCACTGGTTAGTGTACTCGCTAATATCTATGTATGTAATGATATCTATCTCCTATCAAGGCCTGGTGGTATTAGAGTAGGAATGATGATATTTTTTTATATATTATTTAATAATTATATTATTAATTGTTGTTAGATGTACAGTTTTTAATTTTTGTGTTTGTTTCAACTTGAATTGTAGACACAATATTATTTATAAATATATATATACTATAAGGAGTCTAGTTTTAGTTAGTATATATTGTATCTAATTGTTTTTCTAATCTGTAGGAGCTGTGGGCTTGTCTAAAAGAAGACCAAGAGCACCCTCTGGTGGATGAAACCTGGCACAGCACTCCCATAATAACTCCAAAATCCTCCTGTACAATACAGAAATTGGAGAATTGTTCTTGTCATTGAAAGGTGTTTTTGACCGACTATGTGTAATGGTCTATCTTAGTCTAACTATCAGACTGGACACATCCATCGTAAATAGACATATAGTGGAATGCGCAGTAGTTGGATCTTATAGAAAAGATAATAGGCGTCAATTTTGTAGCTGAATTGCATAGTCAAATAGGTGTCTATTTTGTAGCTGGATTACATTCTAGAATAGGATGCACTTATGTCTCCACAGAATGTAAGTTGGGAGATACATAAAGTATCCGTGATAAAACTCCACATGTAAAAGTAACCTATGGCAGATGGAGATTAAGTTAAGGCAAGTAGGTAAACGGTTAGGACTGGGGAGGTATGTGGTGATGTTAAAGAGGTATAAACACATCCTATATAGCAAGGCATAGATAGACAGTACTAGGGGTAAGTGGCCAAACAGAAGAGGTCATGACAGGTCCTATAATGGATGATCATCATGGGGAATGTAGTAAGACGTCAACAATATTGTCTACACGTATTGCCCGATAAGGATTCATAATAGTGTAATGGACATATATATATTTTCATACTTAACCTAACATATCCTCTCAATAAAGCATTCCCTTGTAAGAACCCGACACGAACACATAACTGCAGAAGCATGCCTATTCCCTCCCACTGCTGAAAATACGAAAGAACATGGATGTGCTGAACTCTGTATATCCACTAAAGTACACTAATCACCCAGTCACAAGCCAAGCCTGTAAGGTGTAAACAAAATATGACAGTCTTGCTCATAGGCCCAAGAAAGTGGGATTGAATGTGATGGTGGTAATATTCTAGTAATAATAGTGCTTAAGGTCAAATATTGAGCGATGGTAATAATGATATAGTAATAATAGTGCTTAGAGTCGAATTATGAGCTAACCTCCAGGAATAAGAAGAGGGGAATAAAACCCTTAAATGGAAAAACAGCTGAGAGGCATAACGTCTTCTAAATAGGATATACCTCTATAACAGTAATTAAGGCTCTTTAAGGCAAATGGAGGTGTTCTGATTCTAATATGGGTCTGACAGGTATATAGATTTCACATGTGATGGTGATAATATTCTAGTGATAATAGTGTTAGAGTCAATATTAAGCGATAGTAATCATAATATAGTAATAATAGTGTTTAGGGTCAAATTATGAGCTAGCCTCCAGGAATAAGGGGAGGGGAATAAAAACCTTAAATGGAAAAACAGCTGAAAGGCATGACGTCATCTAAATAGGCTACCCCTCTATGACAGTGATTTACGCCCTTTAAGGCAATGGAGGTGTTCTATTTCTAATATAGGTATGACAGGTATATGAATTTCACAGTCCCAATGTAAAACCTGGATTCCCCCGATGGGGTTAAGCCAAGCAGAAGGAGGAGGGATAGATATCTTCAGTGGAGAAACAGCTGGTAGGCATGACGTAGTCTCCAAGTAGAATGTCCCTCTGTGGTGGTATTGCAAACCTGGCAGGACAAGTGGAGGTCTTCTTCTTCTCATCTGGAACTTCAGTAGAGAAGCCGTAGGTAGGAATGACGTCATCTCCAGGTAAGTTGTCCCTCTGTGGTGGTGATGCAAACCTTGTCGGGCAGGTGGAGGTATTCATGGCAGTGGTCGTCATTACACAGTATGGAGTGATGTTAGGACCTCGGTGCTTGCCATAGCGCAGGTTCGTGCCCAAGATTTGGGTAATCGTACCTGGTTCCGGGATTGTCCGGTGAAGGACAAGATCTTCCAAGGCCCCATCTGACCACTGGCGCGTAAAATGGCGCACATTCAGCCTCGCGGCCGCCGCCATTTTTGTAGTTTTTGCGGACCTCATGGCCGCCATTTTTGTAGTCCTAACGGATCTCGTGGCTCTCCGTGAATAAAATTCAGTTGGTTGGTATAAAGAGATTAAACACGGTTCTTACCAGCTCTTTCGCTCAGGACCTTAGTCCAATGATATGGGTAGCAATGTTCATCCATTAGGGTTAAGTTTCCTCGTCAGTAAATATTCTTAGATTGCGAAAAAAATTCGAAAAAAGATCGGAAAATGATGTTAATCAAAAGGATTTGTTTATTTACAGTTGCAATTAACGGCGGGACGTTTCGGTTACAAAAAAACCTTCATCAGCCTAGCAATCTTGAGAAAGTACCTGTACGAGCGCTAATTGGTGTGCTTCCAGCATGAAGACCAGAGTGAAAGAGGGAGATGAAGGCGGGGGTTGGGCGGATATACCTTTCACCCCGTGACCTCTAAAGTTGGCGATATCCCGGACGAATTAAAAGTAAAGAAATAAAATTTCCCAAGGGGAAAGGGATTAGAAAAATGTCTAAACCCCAGAGGGGGGCGCAGACCTAAAAAATAAAATTATATTAAACTGGATATAAACTAATTGTAAAAAATTGGACCGGAAATGGTTGCATTCAGGGGCCCTCGGAAATTTGAAGAAAAGGTGGTTTGAGCCGGTGAATGGTTGCATTCAGGGACTCCAGGAGTCCAGAAGCTCCTGCGTGAATAATGGAAGCCAATAGTGGGGAAAATGAAGACTATATGAGTGAAATGGATGGATGTGAATTTAGGATTAGGCATAAGGCCCGAATGGTTAGGTTTAGAGTAAGGGGAAGGGAAGGTGGGTTAGGGTTAGGGTTAGGGTTAGGGTTAGGGTTAGGGTTAGGGTTAGGGTTAGGGTTAGGGTTAGGGTTAGGGTTAGGGTTAGGGTTAGGGTTAGGGTTAGGGTTAGGGTTAGGGTTAGGGTTAGGGTTAGGGTTAGGGTTAGGGTTAGGGTTAGGGTTAGGGTTAGGGTTAGGGTTAGGGTTAGGGTTAGGGTTAGGGTTAGGGTTAGGGTTAGGGTTAGGGTTAGGTTAAGAGAGGACAGCAGACAGTCAAAGACTGCCCACTGGTTAGTGTACTCGCTAATATCTATGTATGTAATGATATCTATCTCCTATCAAGGCCTGGTGGTATTAGAGTAGGAATGATGATATTTTTTTATATATTATTTAATAATTATATTATTAATTGTTGTTAGATGTACAGTTTTTAATTTTTGTGTTTGTTTCAACTTGAATTGTAGACACAATATTATTTATAAATATATATATACTATAAGGAGTCTAGTTTTAGTTAGTATATATTGTATCTAATTGTTTTTCTAATCTGTAGGAGCTGTGGGCTTGTCTAAAAGAAGACCAAGAGCACCCTCTGGTGGATGAAACCTGGCACAGCACTCCCATAATAACTCCAAAATCCTCCTGTACAATACAGAAATTGGAGAATTGTTCTTGTCATTGAAAGGTGTTTTTGACCGACTATGTGTAATGGTCTATCTTAGTCTAACTATCAAACTGGACACATCCATCGTAAATAGACATATAGTGGAATGCGCAGTAGTTGGATCTTATAGAAAAGATAATAGGCGTCAATTTTGTAGCTGAATTGCATAGTCAAATAGGTGTCTATTTTGTAGCTGGATTACATTCTAGAATAGGATGCACTTATGTCTCCACAGAATGTAAGTTGGGAGATACATAAAGTATCCGTGATAAAACTCCACATGTAAAAGTAACCTATGGCAGATGGAGATTAAGTTAAGGCAAGTAGGTAAACGGTTAGGACTGGGGAGGTATGTGGTGATGTTAAAGAGGTATAAACACATCCTATATAGCAAGGCATAGATAGACAGTACTAGGGGTAAGTGGCCAAACAGAAGAGGTCATGACAGGTCCTATAATGGATGATCATCATGGGGAATGTAGTAAGACGTCAACAATATTGTCTACACGTATTGCCCGATAAGGATTCATAATAGTGTAATGGACATATATATATTTTCATACTTAACCTAACATATCCTCTCAATAAAGCATTCCCTTGTAAGAACCCGACACGAACACATAACTGCAGAAGCATGCCTATTCCCTCCCACTGCTGAAAATACGAAAGAACATGGATGTGCTGAACTCTGTATATCCACTAAAGTACACTAATCACCCAGTCACAAGCCAAGCCTGTAAGGTGTAAACAAAATATGACAGTCTTGCTCATAGGCCCAAGAAAGTGGGATTGAATGTGATGGTGGTAATATTCTAGTAATAATAGTGCTTAAGGTCAATATTGAGCGATGGTAATAATGATATAGTAATAATAGTGCTTAGAGTCGAATTATGAGCTAACCTCCAGGAATAAGAAGAGGGGAATAAAACCCTTAAATGGAAAAACAGCTGAGAGGCATAACGTCTTCTAAATAGGATATACCTCTATAACAGTAATTAAGGCTCTTTAAGGCAAATGGAGGTGTTCTGATTCTAATATGGGTCTGACAGGTATATAGATTTCACATGTGATGGTGATAATATTCTAGTGATAATAGTGTTAGAGTCAATATTAAGCGATAGTAATCATAATATAGTAATAATAGTGTTTAGGGTCAAATTATGAGCTAGCCTCCAGGAATAAGGGGAGGGGAATAAAAACCTTAAATGGAAAAACAGCTGAAAGGCATGACGTCATCTAAATAGGCTACCCCTCTATGACAGTGATTTACGCCCTTTAAGGCAATGGAGGTGTTCTATTTCTAATATAGGTATGACAGGTATATGAATTTCACAATCCCAATGTAAAACCTGGATTCCCCCAATGGGGTTAAGCCAAGCAGAAGGAGGAGGGATAGATATCTTCAGTGGAGAAACAGCTGGTAGGCATGACGTAGTCTCCAAGTAGAATGTCCCTCTGTGGTGGTATTGCAAACCTGGCAGGACAAGTGGAGGTCTTCTTCTTCTCATCTGGAACTTCAGTAGAGAAGCCGTAGGTAGGAATGACGTCATCTCCAGGTAAGTTGTCCCTCTGTGGTGGTGATGCAAACCTTGTCGGGCAGGTGGAGGTATTCATGGCAGTGGTCGTCATTACACAGTATGGAGTGATGTTAGGACCTCGGTGCTTGCCATAGCGCAGGTTCGTGCCCAAGATTTGGGTAATCGTACCTGGTTCCGGGATTGTCCGGTGAAGGACAAGATCTTCCAAGGCCCCATCTGACCACTGGCGCGTAAAATGGCGCACATTCAGCCTCGCGGCCGCCGCCATTTTTGTAGTTTTTGCGGACCTCATGGCCGCCATTTTTGTAGTCCTAACGGATCTCGTGGCTCTCCGTGAATAAAGTTCAGTTGGTTGGTATAAAGAGATTAAACACGGTTCTTACCAGCTCTTTCGCTCAGGACCTTAGTCCAATGATATGGGTAGCAATGTTCATCCATTAGGGTTAAGTTTCCTCGTCAGTAAATATTCTTAGATTGCGAAAAAAATTCGAAAAAAGATCGGAAAATGATGTTAATCAAAAGGATTTGTTTATTTACAGTTGCAATTAACGGCGGGACGTTTCGGTTACAAAAAAACCTTCATCAGCCTAGCAATCTTGAGAAAGTACCTGTACGAGCGCTAATTGGTGTGCTTCCAGCATGAAGACCAAAGTGAAAGAGGGAGATGAAAGCGGGGGTTGGGCGGATATACCTTTCACCCCGTGACCTCTAAAGTTGGCGATATCCCGGACGAATTAAAAGTAAAGAAATAAAATTTCCCAAGGGGAAAGGGATTAGAAAAATGTCTAGACCCCAGAGGGGGGCGCAGACCTAAAAAATAATATTAAACTGGATATAAACTAATTGTAAAAAATTGGACCGGAAATGGTTGCATTCAGGGGCCCTCGGAAATTTGAAGAAAAGGTGGTTTGAGCCGGTGAATGGTTGCATTCAGGGACTCCAGGAGTCCAGAAGCTCCTGCGTGAATAATGGAAGCCAATTGTGGGGAAAATGAAGACTACATGAATGAAATGGATGGATGTGAATTTAGGATTAGGCATAAGGCCCGAATGGTTAGGTTTAGAGTAAGGGGAAGGGAAGGTGTTAACCTCCACTAATAAATAATAATAATAACAATCTAATTGGGGGGTCTGTGACTTAGGATTAGGCACGTAGGGATACTGTGCACCAATACAAAAATTGCCACGTCAATGGACTATATTGGACCCGTGGCCGATGTGGACCATAGCGGGTAGAGGGTGATCATCATGGATATCGTGAGTGGTGACATGCTTCGTACAGGCCTTTCAGAAACATCATTTTCCTATAGTCATATGTAAGCATATTATGCATTTACACAGTAGGTATACGTGATAGATATTGAAATAAATATAACTATGTCCCAATGTCATGTAGGTGGTGATACTTTACATGAGATGGACATGCAAAATAGAACAAAAAGAAATAAAAATAACTTTAGATAGCGGTGGTGGACACCAAAGTGTTACCTCAATATATAGGAACATATATCACACAGTTATATCACGATGACATGTATGGTAATAATACTTGACATGAAAAGGATGTGGAAAATTGAACAAAATGAAAAAAAATTAACTTCAAATATAGAGAGGTGACAATGGCAGTGTACAGCCCATCTACATATGTTACTATATCCCAATGTCATGCACGATGGTAATCCTTTACATGAGATGGATATGTGAAATAGAACAAAGAAAAACAAAATTAACTTTGGATTAGTGGTGGTGGACACAAGAGTGTTACCTGAATATATAGAAACATATATTACATAGCTATATCCCAATGACATGTATGGTAATGATACTTTACATGAGATGGAGATGGAAAACTGAAAAAAGAGAAATAAAACAAACTTGAGATATAGAAAGGTAGATGTGACAGTGATCGCTCAGTCTATGTGTCTGACTATATCTCAATGACACGTACGGTGGTAATACTGTACATGCAATGGACATGGAAAAGTGAAAAAAGAGAAATAAAAGTAACTTCAGGTTTGAGGTGGTAGACACAAAAGTGTTCCCTCGTAACCAACATGACTAAGACACTACCCGGGGAGACCGCCGGATAATGTCACTCGATGTGGAAATAAATATTATGACAAAACATAAAAACAGCACTGACGGGGTTAGGTTAAGAGAGGACAGCAGACAGTCAAAGACTGCCCACTGGTTAGTGTACTCGCTAATATCTATGTATGTAATGATATCTATCTCCTATCAAGGCCTGGTGGTATTAGAGTAGGAATGATGATATTTTTTTATATATTATTTAATAATTATATTATTAATTGTTGTTAGATGTACAGTTTTTAATTTTTGTGTTTGTTTCAACTTGAATTGTAGACACAATATTATTTATAAATATATATATACTATAAGGAGTCTAGTTTTAGTTAGTATATATTGTATCTAATTGTTTTTCTAATCTGTAGGAGCTGTGGGCTTGTCTAAAAGAAGACCAAGAGCACCCTCTGGTGGATGAAACCTGGCACAGCACTCCCATAATAACTCCAAAATCCTCCTGTACAATACAGAAATTGGAGAATTGTTCTTGTCATTGAAAGGTGTTTTTGACCGACTATGTGTAATGGTCTATCTTAGTCTAACTATCAAACTGGACACATCCATCGTAAATAGACATATAGTGGAATGCGCAGTAGTTGGATCTTATAGAAAAGATAATAGGCGTCAATTTTGTAGCTGAATTGCATAGTCAAATAGGTGTCTATTTTGTAGCTGGATTACATTCTAGAATAGGATGCACTTATGTCTCCACAGAATGTAAGTTGGGAGATACATTATCCGTGATAAAACTCCACATGTAAAAGTAACCTATGGCAGATGGAGATTAAGTTAAGGCAAGTAGGTAAACGGTTAGGACTGGGGAGGTATGTGGTGATGTTAAAGAGGTATAAACACATCCTATATAGCAAGGCATAGATAGACAGTACTAGGGGTAAGTGGCCAAACAGAAGAGGTCATGACAGGTCCTATAATGGATGATCATCATGGGGAATGTAGTAAGACGTCAACAATATTGTCTACACGTATTGCCCGATAAGGATTCATAATAGTGTAATGGACATATATATATTTTCATACTTAACCTAACATATCCTCTCAATAAAGCATTCCCTTGTAAGAACCCGACACGAACACATAACTGCAGAAGCATGCCTATTCCCTCCCACTGCTGAAAATACGAAAGAACATGGATGTGCTGAACTCTGTATATCCACTAAAGTACACTAATCACCCAGTCACAAGCCAAGCCTGTAAGGTATAAACAAAATATGACAGTCTTGCTCATAGGCCCAAGAAAGTGGGATTGAATGTGATGGTGGTAATATTCTAGTAATAATAGTGCTTAAGGTCAAATATTGAGCGATGGTAATAATGATATAGTAATAATAGTGCTTAGAGTCGAATTATGAGCTAACCTCCAGGAATAAGAAGAGGGGAATAAAACCCTTAAATGGAAAAACAGCTGAGAGGCATAACGTCTTCTAAATAGGATATACCTCTATAACAGTAATTAAGGCTCTTTAAGGCAAATGGAGGTGTTCTGATTCTAATATGGGTCTGACAGGTATATAGATTTCACATGTGATGGTGATAATATTCTAGTGATAATAGTGTTAGAGTCAATATTAAGCGATAGTAATCATAATATAGTAATAATAGTGTTTAGGGTCAAATTATGAGCTAGCCTCCAGGAATAAGGGGAGGGGAATAAAAACCTTAAATGGAAAAACAGCTGAAAGGCATGACGTCATCTAAATAGGCTACCCCTCTATGACAGTGATTTACGCCCTTTAAGGCAATGGAGGTGTTCTATTTCTAATATAGGTATGACAGGTATATGAATTTCACAATCCCAATGTAAAACCTGGATTCCCCCGATGGGGTTAAGCCAAGCAGAAGGAGGAGGGATAGATATCTTCAGTGGAGAAACAGCTGGTAGGCATGACGTAGTCTCCAAGTAGAATGTCCCTCTGTGGTGGTATTGCAAACCTGGCAGGACAAGTGGAGGTCTTCTTCTTCTCATCTGGAACTTCAGTAGAGAAGCCGTAGGTAGGAATGACGTCATCTCCAGGTAAGTTGTCCCTCTGTGGTGGTGATGCAAACCTTGTCGGGCAGGTGGAGGTATTCATGGCAGTGGTCGTCATTACACAGTATGGAGTGATGTTAGGACCTCGGTGCTTGCCATAGCGCAGGTTCGTGCCCAAGATTTGGGTAATCGTACCTGGTTCCGGGATTGTCCGGTGAAGGACAAGATCTTCCAAGGCCCCATCTGACCACTGGCGCGTAAAATGGCGCACATTCAGCCTCGCGGCCGCCGCCATTTTTGTAGTTTTTGCGGACCTCATGGCCGCCATTTTTGTAGTCCTAACGGATCTCGTGGCTCTCCGTGAATAAAGTTCAGTTGGTTGGTATAAAGAGATTAAACACGGTTCTTACCAGCTCTTTCGCTCAGGACCTTAGTCCAATGATATGGGTAGCAATGTTCATCCATTAGGGTTAAGTTTCCTCGTCAGTAATTATTCTTAGATTGCGAAAAAAATTCGAAAAAAGATCGGAAAATGATGTTAATCAAAAGGATTTGTTTATTTACAGTTGCAATTAACGGCGGGACGTTTCGGTTACAAAAAAACCTTCATCAGCCTAGCAATCTTGAGAAAGTACCTGTACGAGCGCTAATTGGTGTGCTTCCAGCATGAAGACCAAAGTGAAAGAGGGAGATGAAAGCGGGGGTTGGGCGGATATACCTTTCACCCCGTGACCTCTAAAGTTGGCGATATCCCGGACGAATTAAAAGTAAAGAAATAAAATTTCCCAAGGGGAAAGGGATTAGAAAAATGTCTAGACCCCAGAGGGGGGCGCAGACCTAAAAAATAATATTAAACTGGATATAAACTAATTGTAAAAAATTGGACCGGAAATGGTTGCATTCAGGGGCCCTCGGAAATTTGAAGAAAAGGTGGTTTGAGCCGGTGAATGGTTGCATTCAGGGACTCCAGGAGTCCAGAAGCTCCTGCGTGAATAATGGAAGCCAATTGTGGGGAAAATGAAGACTACATGAATGAAATGGATGGATGTGAATTTAGGATTAGGCATAAGGCCCGAATGGTTAGGTTTAGAGTAAGGGGAAGGGAAGGTGTTAACCTCCACTAATAAATAATAATAATAACAATCTAATTGGGGGGTCTGTGACTTAGGATTAGGCACGTAGGGATACTGTGCACCAATACAAAAATTGCCACGTCAATGGACTATATTGGACCCGTGGCCGATGTGGACCATAGCGGGTAAAGGGTGATCATCATGGATATCGTGAGTGGTGACATGCTTCGTACAGGCCTTTCAGAAACATCATTTTCCTATAGTCATATGTAAGCATATTATGCATTTACACAGTAGGTATACGTGATAGATATTGAAATAAATATAACTATGTCCCAATGTCATGTAGGTGGTGATACTTTACATGAGATGGACATGCAAAATAGAACAAAAAGAAATAAAAATAACTTTAGATAGCGGTGGTGGACACCAGAGTGTTACCTCAATATATAGGAACATATATCACACAGTTGTATCACGATGACATGTATGGTAATAATACTTGACATGAAAAGGATGTGGAAAATTGAACAAAATGAAAAAAAATTAACTTCAAATATAGAGAGGTGACAATGGCAGTGTACAGCCCATCTACATATGTTACTATATCCCAATGTCATGCACGATGGTAATCCTTTACATGAGATGGATATGTGAAATAGAACAAAGAAAAACAAAATTAACTTTGGATTAGTGGTGGTGGACACAAGAGTGTTACCTGAATATATAGAAACATATATTACATAGCTATATCCCAATGACATGTATGGTAATGATACTTTACATGAGATGGAGATGGAAAACTGAAAAAAGAGAAATAAAACAAACTTGAGATATAGAAAGGTAGATGTGACAGTGATCGCTCAGTCTATGTGTCTGACTATATCTCAATGACACGTACGGTGGTAATACTGTACATGCAATGGACATGGAAAAGTGAAAAAAGAGAAATAAAAGTAACTTCAGGTTTGAGGTGGTAGACACAAAAGTGTTCCCTCGTAACCAACATGACTAAGACACTACCCGGGGAGACCGCCGGATAATGTCACTCGATGTGGAAATAAATATTATGACAAAACATAAAAACAGCACTGACGGGGTTAGGTTAAGAGAGGACAGCAGACAGTCAAAGACTGCCCACTGGTTAGTGTACTCGCTAATATCTATGTATGTAATGATATCTATCTCCTATCAAGGCCTGGTGGTATTAGAGTAGGAATGATGATATTTTTTTATATATTATTTAATAATTATATTATTAATTGTTGTTAGATGTACAGTTTTTAATTTTTGTGTTTGTTTCAACTTGAATTGTAGACACAATATTATTTATAAATATATATATACTATAAGGAGTCTAGTTTTAGTTAGTATATATTGTATCTAATTGTTTTTCTAATCTGTAGGAGCTGTGGGCTTGTCTAAAAGAAGACCAAGAGCACCCTCTGGTGGATGAAACCTGGCACAGCACTCCCATAATAACTCCAAAATCCTCCTGTACAATACAGAAATTGGAGAATTGTTCTTGTCATTGAAAGGTGTTTTTGACCGACTATGTGTAATGGTCTATCTTAGTCTAACTATCAGACTGGACACATCCATCGTAAATAGACATATAGTGGAATGCGCAGTAGTTGGATCTTATAGAAAAGATAATAGGCGTCAATTTTGTAGCTGAATTGCATAGTCAAATAGGTGTCTATTTTGTAGCTGGATTACATTCTAGAATAGGATGCACTTATGTCTCCACAGAATGTAAGTTGGGAGATACATAAAGTATCCGTGATAAAACTCCACATGTAAAAGTAACCTATGGCAGATGGAGATTAAGTTAAGGCAAGTAGGTAAACGGTTAGGACTGGGGAGGTATGTGGTGATGTTAAAGAGGTATAAACACATCCTATATAGCAAGGCATAGATAGACAGTACTAGGGGTAAGTGGCCAAACAGAAGAGGTCATGACAGGTCCTATAATGGATGATCATCATGGGGAATGTAGTAAGACGTCAACAATATTGTCTACACGTATTGCCCGATAAGGATTCATAATAGTGTAATGGACATATATATATTTTCATACTTAACCTAACATATCCTCTCAATAAAGCATTCCCTTGTAAGAACCCGACACGAACACATAACTGCAGAAGCATGCCTATTCCCTCCCACTGCTGAAAATACGAAAGAACATGGATGTGCTGAACTCTGTATATCCACTAAAGTACACTAATCACCCAGTCACAAGCCAAGCCTGTAAGGTATAAACAAAATATGACAGTCTTGCTCATAGGCCCAAGAAAGTGGGATTGAATGTGATGGTGGTAATATTCTAGTAATAATAGTGCTTAAGGTCAAATATTGAGCGATGGTAATAATGATATAGTAATAATAGTGCTTAGAGTCGAATTATGAGCTAACCTCCAGGAATAAGAAGAGGGGAATAAAACCCTTAAATGGAAAAACAGCTGAGAGGCATAACGTCTTCTAAATAGGATATACCTCTATAACAGTAATTAAGGCTCTTTAAGGCAAATGGAGGTGTTCTGATTCTAATATGGGTCTGACAGGTATATAGATTTCACATGTGATGGTGATAATATTCTAGTGATAATAGTGTTAGAGTCAATATTAAGCGATAGTAATCATAATATAGTAATAATAGTGTTTAGGGTCAAATTATGAGCTAGCCTCCAGGAATAAGGGGAGGGGAATAAAAACCTTAAATGGAAAAACAGCTGAAAGGCATGACGTCATCTAAATAGGCTACCCCTCTATGACAGTGATTTACGCCCTTTAAGGCAATGGAGGTGTTCTATTTCTAATATAGGTATGACAGGTATATGAATTTCACAATCCCAATGTAAAACCTGGATTCCCCCGATGGGGTTAAGCCAAGCAGAAGGAGGAGGGATAGATATCTTCAGTGGAGAAACAGCTGGTAGGCATGACGTAGTCTCCAAGTAGAATGTCCCTCTGTGGTGGTATTGCAAACCTGGCAGGACAAGTGGAGGTCTTCTTCTTCTCATCTGGAACTTCAGTAGAGAAGCCGTAGGTAGGAATGACGTCATCTCCAGGTAAGTTGTCCCTCTGTGGTGGTGATGCAAACCTTGTCGGGCAGGTGGAGGTATTCATGGCAGTGGTCGTCATTACACAGTATGGAGTGATGTTAGGACCTCGGTGCTTGCCATAGCGCAGGTTCGTGCCCAAGATTTGGGTAATCGTACCTGGTTCCGGGATTGTCCGGTGAAGGACAAGATCTTCCAAGGCCCCATCTGACCACTGGCGCGTAAAATGGCGCACATTCAGCCTCGCGGCCGCCGCCATTTTTGTAGTTTTTGCGGACCTCATGGCCGCCATTTTTGTAGTCCTAACGGATCTCGTGGCTCTCCGTGAATAAAGTTCAGTTGGTTGGTATAAAGAGATTAAACACGGTTCTTACCAGCTCTTTCGCTCAGGACCTTAGTCCAATGATATGGGTAGCAATGTTCATCCATTAGGGTTAAGTTTCCTCGTCAGTAATTATTCTTAGATTGCGAAAAAAATTCGAAAAAAGATCGGAAAATGATGTTAATCAAAAGGATTTGTTTATTTACAGTTGCAATTAACGGCGGGACGTTTCGGTTACAAAAAAACCTTCATCAGCCTAGCAATCTTGAGAAAGTACCTGTACGAGCGCTAATTGGTGTGCTTCCAGCATGAAGACCAAAGTGAAAGAGGGAGATGAAAGCGGGGGTTGGGCGGATATACCTTTCACCCCGTGACCTCTAAAGTTGGCGATATCCCGGACGAATTAAAAGTAAAGAAATAAAATTTCCCAAGGGGAAAGGGATTAGAAAAATGTCTAGACCCCAGAGGGGGGCGCAGACCTAAAAAATAATATTAAACTGGATATAAACTAATTGTAAAAAATTGGACCGGAAATGGTTGCATTCAGGGGCCCTCGGAAATTTGAAGAAAAGGTGGTTTGAGCCGGTGAATGGTTGCATTCAGGGACTCCAGGAGTCCAGAAGCTCCTGCGTGAATAATGGAAGCCAATTGTGGGGAAAATGAAGACTACATGAATGAAATGGATGGATGTGAATTTAGGATTAGGCATAAGGCCCGAATGGTTAGGTTTAGAGTAAGGGGAAGGGAAGGTGTTAACCTCCACTAATAAATAATAATAATAACAATCTAATTGGGGGGTCTGTGACTTAGGATTAGGCACGTAGGGATACTGTGCACCAATACAAAAATTGCCACGTCAATGGACTATATTGGACCCGTGGCCGATGTGGACCATAGCGGGTAAAGGGTGATCATCATGGATATCGTGAGTGGTGACATGCTTCGTACAGGCCTTTCAGAAACATCATTTTCCTATAGTCATATGTAAGCATATTATGCATTTACACAGTAGGTATACGTGATAGATATTGAAATAAATATAACTATGTCCCAATGTCATGTAGGTGGTGATACTTTACATGAGATGGACATGCAAAATAGAACAAAAAGAAATAAAAATAACTTTAGATAGCGGTGGTGGACACCAGAGTGTTACCTCAATATATAGGAACATATATCACACAGTTGTATCACGATGACATGTATGGTAATAATACTTGACATGAAAAGGATGTGGAAAATTGAACAAAATGAAAAAAAATTAACTTCAAATATAGAGAGGTGACAATGGCAGTGTACAGCCCATCTACATATGTTACTATATCCCAATGTCATGCACGATGGTAATCCTTTACATGAGATGGATATGTGAAATAGAACAAAGAAAAACAAAATTAACTTTGGATTAGTGGTGGTGGACACAAGAGTGTTACCTGAATATATAGAAACATATATTACATAGCTATATCCCAATGACATGTATGGTAATGATACTTTACATGAGATGGAGATGGAAAACTGAAAAAAGAGAAATAAAACAAACTTGAGATATAGAAAGGTAGATGTGACAGTGATCGCTCAGTCTATGTGTCTGACTATATCTCAATGACACGTACGGTGGTAATACTGTACATGCAATGGACATGGAAAAGTGAAAAAAGAGAAATAAAAGTAACTTCAGGTTTGAGGTGGTAGACACAAAAGTGTTCCCTCGTAACCAACATGACTAAGACACTACCCGGGGAGACCGCCGGATAATGTCACTCGATGTGGAAATAAATATTATGACAAAACATAAAAACAGCACTGACGGGGTTAGGTTAAGAGAGGACAGCAGACAGTCAAAGACTGCCCACTGGTTAGTGTACTCGCTAATATCTATGTATGTAATGATATCTATCTCCTATCAAGGCCTGGTGGTATTAGAGTAGGAATGATGATATTTTTTTATATATTATTTAATAATTATATTATTAATTGTTGTTAGATGTACAGTTTTTAATTTTTGTGTTTGTTTCAACTTGAATTGTAGACACAATATTATTTATAAATATATATATACTATAAGGAGTCTAGTTTTAGTTAGTATATATTGTATCTAATTGTTTTTCTAATCTGTAGGAGCTGTGGGCTTGTCTAAAAGAAGACCAAGAGCACCCTCTGGTGGATGAAACCTGGCACAGCACTCCCATAATAACTCCAAAATCCTCCTGTACAATACAGAAATTGGAGAATTGTTCTTGTCATTGAAAGGTGTTTTTGACCGACTATGTGTAATGGTCTATCTTAGTCTAACTATCAGACTGGACACATCCATCGTAAATAGACATATAGTGGAATGCGCAGTAGTTGGATCTTATAGAAAAGATAATAGGCGTCAATTTTGTAGCTGAATTGCATAGTCAAATAGGTGTCTATTTTGTAGCTGGATTACATTCTAGAATAGGATGCACTTATGTCTCCACAGAATGTAAGTTGGGAGATACATAAAGTATCCGTGATAAAACTCCACATGTAAAAGTAACCTATGGCAGATGGAGATTAAGTTAAGGCAAGTAGGTAAACGGTTAGGACTGGGGAGGTATGTGGTGATGTTAAAGAGGTATAAACACATCCTATATAGCAAGGCATAGATAGACAGTACTAGGGGTAAGTGGCCAAACAGAAGAGGTCATGACAGGTCCTATAATGGATGATCATCATGGGGAATGTAGTAAGACGTCAACAATATTGTCTACACGTATTGCCCGATAAGGATTCATAATAGTGTAATGGACATATATATATTTTCATACTTAACCTAACATATCCTCTCAATAAAGCATTCCCTTGTAAGAACCCGACACGAACACATAACTGCAGAAGCATGCCTATTCCCTCCCACTGCTGAAAATACGAAAGAACATGGATGTGCTGAACTCTGTATATCCACTAAAGTACACTAATCACCCAGTCACAAGCCAAGCCTGTAAGGTATAAACAAAATATGACAGTCTTGCTCATAGGCCCAAGAAAGTGGGATTGAATGTGATGGTGGTAATATTCTAGTAATAATAGTGCTTAAGGTCAAATATTGAGCGATGGTAATAATGATATAGTAATAATAGTGCTTAGAGTCGAATTATGAGCTAACCTCCAGGAATAAGAAGAGGGGAATAAAACCCTTAAATGGAAAAACAGCTGAGAGGCATAACGTCTTCTAAATAGGATATACCTCTATAACAGTAATTAAGGCTCTTTAAGGCAAATGGAGGTGTTCTGATTCTAATATGGGTCTGACAGGTATATAGATTTCACATGTGATGGTGATAATATTCTAGTGATAATAGTGTTAGAGTCAATATTAAGCGATAGTAATCATAATATAGTAATAATAGTGTTTAGGGTCAAATTATGAGCTAGCCTCCAGGAATAAGGGGAGGGGAATAAAAACCTTAAATGGAAAAACAGCTGAAAGGCATGACGTCATCTAAATAGGCTACCCCTCTATGACAGTGATTTACGCCCTTTAAGGCAATGGAGGTGTTCTATTTCTAATATAGGTATGACAGGTATATGAATTTCACAATCCCAATGTAAAACCTGGATTCCCCCGATGGGGTTAAGCCAAGCAGAAGGAGGAGGGATAGATATCTTCAGTGGAGAAACAGCTGGTAGGCATGACGTAGTCTCCAAGTAGAATGTCCCTCTGTGGTGGTATTGCAAACCTGGCAGGACAAGTGGAGGTCTTCTTCTTCTCATCTGGAACTTCAGTAGAGAAGCCGTAGGTAGGAATGACGTCATCTCCAGGTAAGTTGTCCCTCTGTGGTGGTGATGCAAACCTTGTCGGGCAGGTGGAGGTATTCATGGCAGTGGTCGTCATTACACAGTATGGAGTGATGTTAGGACCTCGGTGCTTGCCATAGCGCAGGTTCGTGCCCAAGATTTGGGTAATCGTACCTGGTTCCGGGATTGTCCGGTGAAGGACAAGATCTTCCAAGGCCCCATCTGACCACTGGCGCGTAAAATGGCGCACATTCAGCCTCGCGGCCGCCGCCATTTTTGTAGTTTTTGCGGACCTCATGGCCGCCATTTTTGTAGTCCTAACGGATCTCGTGGCTCTCCGTGAATAAAGTTCAGTTGGTTGGTATAAAGAGATTAAACACGGTTCTTACCAGCTCTTTCGCTCAGGACCTTAGTCCAATGATATGGGTAGCAATGTTCATCCATTAGGGTTAAGTTTCCTCGTCAGTAATTATTCTTAGATTGCGAAAAAAATTCGAAAAAAGATCGGAAAATGATGTTAATCAAAAGGATTTGTTTATTTACAGTTGCAATTAACGGCGGGACGTTTCGGTTACAAAAAAACCTTCATCAGCCTAGCAATCTTGAGAAAGTACCTGTACGAGCGCTAATTGGTGTGCTTCCAGCATGAAGACCAAAGTGAAAGAGGGAGATGAAAGCGGGGGTTGGGCGGATATACCTTTCACCCCGTGACCTCTAAAGTTGGCGATATCCCGGACGAATTAAAAGTAAAGAAATAAAATTTCCCAAGGGGAAAGGGATTAGAAAAATGTCTAGACCCCAGAGGGGGGCGCAGACCTAAAAAATAATATTAAACTGGATATAAACTAATTGTAAAAAATTGGACCGGAAATGGTTGCATTCAGGGGCCCTCGGAAATTTGAAGAAAAGGTGGTTTGAGCCGGTGAATGGTTGCATTCAGGGACTCCAGGAGTCCAGAAGCTCCTGCGTGAATAATGGAAGCCAATTGTGGGGAAAATGAAGACTACATGAATGAAATGGATGGATGTGAATTTAGGATTAGGCATAAGGCCCGAATGGTTAGGTTTAGAGTAAGGGGAAGGGAAGGTGTTAACCTCCACTAATAAATAATAATAATAACAATCTAATTGGGGGGTCTGTGACTTAGGATTAGGCACGTAGGGATACTGTGCACCAATACAAAAATTGCCACGTCAATGGACTATATTGGACCCGTGGCCGATGTGGACCATAGCGGGTAAAGGGTGATCATCATGGATATCGTGAGTGGTGACATGCTTCGTACAGGCCTTTCAGAAACATCATTTTCCTATAGTCATATGTAAGCATATTATGCATTTACACAGTAGGTATACGTGATAGATATTGAAATAAATATAACTATGTCCCAATGTCATGTAGGTGGTGATACTTTACATGAGATGGACATGCAAAATAGAACAAAAAGAAATAAAAATAACTTTAGATAGCGGTGGTGGACACCAGAGTGTTACCTCAATATATAGGAACATATATCACACAGTTGTATCACGATGACATGTATGGTAATAATACTTGACATGAAAAGGATGTGGAAAATTGAACAAAATGAAAAAAAATTAACTTCAAATATAGAGAGGTGACAATGGCAGTGTACAGCCCATCTACATATGTTACTATATCCCAATGTCATGCACGATGGTAATCCTTTACATGAGATGGATATGTGAAATAGAACAAAGAAAAACAAAATTAACTTTGGATTAGTGGTGGTGGACACAAGAGTGTTACCTGAATATATAGAAACATATATTACATAGCTATATCCCAATGACATGTATGGTAATGATACTTTACATGAGATGGAGATGGAAAACTGAAAAAAGAGAAATAAAACAAACTTGAGATATAGAAAGGTAGATGTGACAGTGATCGCTCAGTCTATGTGTCTGACTATATCTCAATGACACGTACGGTGGTAATACTGTACATGCAATGGACATGGAAAAGTGAAAAAAGAGAAATAAAAGTAACTTCAGGTTTGAGGTGGTAGACACAAAAGTGTTCCCTCGTAACCAACATGACTAAGACACTACCCGGGGAGACCGCCGGATAATGTCACTCGATGTGGAAATAAATATTATGACAAAACATAAAAACAGCACTGACGGGGTTAGGTTAAGAGAGGACAGCAGACAGTCAAAGACTGCCCACTGGTTAGTGTACTCGCTAATATCTATGTATGTAATGATATCTATCTCCTATCAAGGCCTGGTGGTATTAGAGTAGGAATGATGATATTTTTTTATATATTATTTAATAATTATATTATTAATTGTTGTTAGATGTACAGTTTTTAATTTTTGTGTTTGTTTCAACTTGAATTGTAGACACAATATTATTTATAAATATATATATACTATAAGGAGTCTAGTTTTAGTTAGTATATATTGTATCTAATTGTTTTTCTAATCTGTAGGAGCTGTGGGCTTGTCTAAAAGAAGACCAAGAGCACCCTCTGGTGGATGAAACCTGGCACAGCACTCCCATAATAACTCCAAAATCCTCCTGTACAATACAGAAATTGGAGAATTGTTCTTGTCATTGAAAGGTGTTTTTGACCGACTATGTGTAATGGTCTATCTTAGTCTAACTATCAGACTGGACACATCCATCGTAAATAGACATATAGTGGAATGCGCAGTAGTTGGATCTTATAGAAAAGATAATAGGCGTCAATTTTGTAGCTGAATTGCATAGTCAAATAGGTGTCTATTTTGTAGCTGGATTACATTCTAGAATAGGATGCACTTATGTCTCCACAGAATGTAAGTTGGGAGATACATAAAGTATCCGTGATAAAACTCCACATGTAAAAGTAACCTATGGCAGATGGAGATTAAGTTAAGGCAAGTAGGTAAACGGTTAGGACTGGGGAGGTATGTGGTGATGTTAAAGAGGTATAAACACATCCTATATAGCAAGGCATAGATAGACAGTACTAGGGGTAAGTGGCCAAACAGAAGAGGTCATGACAGGTCCTATAATGGATGATCATCATGGGGAATGTAGTAAGACGTCAACAATATTGTCTACACGTATTGCCCGATAAGGATTCATAATAGTGTAATGGACATATATATATTTTCATACTTAACCTAACATATCCTCTCAATAAAGCATTCCCTTGTAAGAACCCGACACGAACACATAACTGCAGAAGCATGCCTATTCCCTCCCACTGCTGAAAATACGAAAGAACATGGATGTGCTGAACTCTGTATATCCACTAAAGTACACTAATCACCCAGTCACAAGCCAAGCCTGTAAGGTATAAACAAAATATGACAGTCTTTCTCATAGGCCCAAGAAAGTGGGATTGAATGTGATGGTGGTAATATTCTAGTAATAATAGTGCTTAAGGTCAAATATTGAGCGATGGTAATAATGATATAGTAATAATAGTGCTTAGAGTCGAATTATGAGCTAACCTCCAGGAATAAGAAGAGGGGAATAAAACCCTTAAATGGAAAAACAGCTGAGAGGCATAACGTCTTCTAAATAGGATATACCTCTATAACAGTAATTAAGGCTCTTTAAGGCAAATGGAGGTGTTCTGATTCTAATATGGGTCTGACAGGTATATAGATTTCACATGTGATGGTGATAATATTCTAGTGATAATAGTGTTAGAGTCAATATTAAGCGATAGTAATCATAATATAGTAATAATAGTGTTTAGGGTCAAATTATGAGCTAGCCTCCAGGAATAAGGGGAGGGGAATAAAAACCTTAAATGGAAAAACAGCTGAAAGGCATGACGTCATCTAAATAGGCTACCCCTCTATGACAGTGATTTACGCCCTTTAAGGCAATGGAGGTGTTCTATTTCTAATATAGGTATGACAGGTATATGAATTTCACAATCCCAATGTAAAACCTGGATTCCCCCGATGGGGTTAAGCCAAGCAGAAGGAGGAGGGATAGATATCTTCAGTGGAGAAACAGCTGGTAGGCATGACGTAGTCTCCAAGTAGAATGTCCCTCTGTGGTGGTATTGCAAACCTGGCAGGACAAGTGGAGGTCTTCTTCTTCTCATCTGGAACTTCAGTAGAGAAGCCGTAGGTAGGAATGACGTCATCTCCAGGTAAGTTGTCCCTCTGTGGTGGTGATGCAAACCTTGTCGGGCAGGTGGAGGTATTCATGGCAGTGGTCGTCATTACACAGTATGGAGTGATGTTAGGACCTCGGTGCTTGCCATAGCGCAGGTTCGTGCCCAAGATTTGGGTAATCGTACCTGGTTCCGGGATTGTCCGGTGAAGGACAAGATCTTCCAAGGCCCCATCTGACCACTGGCGCGTAAAATGGCGCACATTCAGCCTCGCGGCCGCCGCCATTTTTGTAGTTTTTGCGGACCTCATGGCCGCCATTTTTGTAGTCCTAACGGATCTCGTGGCTCTCCGTGAATAAAGTTCAGTTGGTTGGTATAAAGAGATTAAACACGGTTCTTACCAGCTCTTTCGCTCAGGACCTTAGTCCAATGATATGGGTAGCAATGTTCATCCATTAGGGTTAAGTTTCCTCGTCAGTAATTATTCTTAGATTGCGAAAAAAATTCGAAAAAAGATCGGAAAATGATGTTAATCAAAAGGATTTGTTTATTTACAGTTGCAATTAACGGCGGGACGTTTCGGTTACAAAAAAACCTTCATCAGCCTAGCAATCTTGAGAAAGTACCTGTACGAGCGCTAATTGGTGTGCTTCCAGCATGAAGACCAAAGTGAAAGAGGGAGATGAAAGCGGGGGTTGGGCGGATATACCTTTCACCCCGTGACCTCTAAAGTTGGCGATATCCCGGACGAATTAAAAGTAAAGAAATAAAATTTCCCAAGGGGAAAGGGATTAGAAAAATGTCTAGACCCCAGAGGGGGGCGCAGACCTAAAAAATAATATTAAACTGGATATAAACTAATTGTAAAAAATTGGACCGGAAATGGTTGCATTCAGGGGCCCTCGGAAATTTGAAGAAAAGGTGGTTTGAGCCGGTGAATGGTTGCATTCAGGGACTCCAGGAGTCCAGAAGCTCCTGCGTGAATAATGGAAGCCAATTGTGGGGAAAATGAAGACTACATGAATGAAATGGATGGATGTGAATTTAGGATTAGGCATAAGGCCCGAATGGTTAGGTTTAGAGTAAGGGGAAGGGAAGGTGTTAACCTCCACTAATAAATAATAATAATAACAATCTAATTGGGGGGTCTGTGACTTAGGATTAGGCACGTAGGGATACTGTGCACCAATACAAAAATTGCCACGTCAATGGACTATATTGGACCCGTGGCCGATGTGGACCATAGCGGGTAAAGGGTGATCATCATGGATATCGTGAGTGGTGACATGCTTCGTACAGGCCTTTCAGAAACATCATTTTCCTATAGTCATATGTAAGCATATTATGCATTTACACAGTAGGTATACGTGATAGATATTGAAATAAATATAACTATGTCCCAATGTCATGTAGGTGGTGATACTTTACATGAGATGGACATGCAAAATAGAACAAAAAGAAATAAAAATAACTTTAGATAGCGGTGGTGGACACCAGAGTGTTACCTCAATATATAGGAACATATATCACACAGTTGTATCACGATGACATGTATGGTAATAATACTTGACATGAAAAGGATGTGGAAAATTGAACAAAATGAAAAAAAATTAACTTCAAATATAGAGAGGTGACAATGGCAGTGTACAGCCCATCTACATATGTTACTATATCCCAATGTCATGCACGATGGTAATCCTTTACATGAGATGGATATGTGAAATAGAACAAAGAAAAACAAAATTAACTTTGGATTAGTGGTGGTGGACACAAGAGTGTTACCTGAATATATAGAAACATATATTACATAGCTATATCCCAATGACATGTATGGTAATGATACTTTACATGAGATGGAGATGGAAAACTGAAAAAAGAGAAATAAAACAAACTTGAGATATAGAAAGGTAGATGTGACAGTGATCGCTCAGTCTATGTGTCTGACTATATCTCAATGACACGTACGGTGGTAATACTGTACATGCAATGGACATGGAAAAGTGAAAAAAGAGAAATAAAAGTAACTTCAGGTTTGAGGTGGTAGACACAAAAGTGTTCCCTCGTAACCAACATGACTAAGACACTACCCGGGGAGACCGCCGGATAATGTCACTCGATGTGGAAATAAATATTATGACAAAACATAAAAACAGCACTGACGGGGTTAGGTTAAGAGAGGACAGCAGACAGTCAAAGACTGCCCACTGGTTAGTGTACTCGCTAATATCTATGTATGTAATGATATCTATCTCCTATCAAGGCCTGGTGGTATTAGAGTAGGAATGATGATATTTTTTTATATATTATTTAATAATTATATTATTAATTGTTGTTAGATGTACAGTTTTTAATTTTTGTGTTTGTTTCAACTTGAATTGTAGACACAATATTATTTATAAATATATATATACTATAAGGAGTCTAGTTTTAGTTAGTATATATTGTATCTAATTGTTTTTCTAATCTGTAGGAGCTGTGGGCTTGTCTAAAAGAAGACCAAGAGCACCCTCTGGTGGATGAAACCTGGCACAGCACTCCCATAATAACTCCAAAATCCTCCTGTACAATACAGAAATTGGAGAATTGTTCTTGTCATTGAAAGGTGTTTTTGACCGACTATGTGTAATGGTCTATCTTAGTCTAACTATCAGACTGGACACATCCATCGTAAATAGACATATAGTGGAATGCGCAGTAGTTGGATCTTATAGAAAAGATAATAGGCGTCAATTTTGTAGCTGAATTGCATAGTCAAATAGGTGTCTATTTTGTAGCTGGATTACATTCTAGAATAGGATGCACTTATGTCTCCACAGAATGTAAGTTGGGAGATACATAAAGTATCCGTGATAAAACTCCACATGTAAAAGTAACCTATGGCAGATGGAGATTAAGTTAAGGCAAGTAGGTAAACGGTTAGGACTGGGGAGGTATGTGGTGATGTTAAAGAGGTATAAACACATCCTATATAGCAAGGCATAGATAGACAGTACTAGGGGTAAGTGGCCAAACAGAAGAGGTCATGACAGGTCCTATAATGGATGATCATCATGGGGAATGTAGTAAGACGTCAACAATATTGTCTACACGTATTGCCCGATAAGGATTCATAATAGTGTAATGGACATATATATATTTTCATACTTAACCTAACATATCCTCTCAATAAAGCATTCCCTTGTAAGAACCCGACACGAACACATAACTGCAGAAGCATGCCTATTCCCTCCCACTGCTGAAAATACGAAAGAACATGGATGTGCTGAACTCTGTATATCCACTAAAGTACACTAATCACCCAGTCACAAGCCAAGCCTGTAAGGTATAAACAAAATATGACAGTCTTGCTCATAGGCCCAAGAAAGTGGGATTGAATGTGATGGTGGTAATATTCTAGTAATAATAGTGCTTAAGGTCAAATATTGAGCGATGGTAATAATGATATAGTAATAATAGTGCTTAGAGTCGAATTATGAGCTAACCTCCAGGAATAAGAAGAGGGGAATAAAACCCTTAAATGGAAAAACAGCTGAGAGGCATAACGTCTTCTAAATAGGATATACCTCTATAACAGTAATTAAGGCTCTTTAAGGCAAATGGAGGTGTTCTGATTCTAATATGGGTCTGACAGGTATATAGATTTCACATGTGATGGTGATAATATTCTAGTGATAATAGTGTTAGAGTCAATATTAAGCGATAGTAATCATAATATAGTAATAATAGTGTTTAGGGTCAAATTATGAGCTAGCCTCCAGGAATAAGGGGAGGGGAATAAAAACCTTAAATGGAAAAACAGCTGAAAGGCATGACGTCATCTAAATAGGCTACCCCTCTATGACAGTGATTTACGCCCTTTAAGGCAATGGAGGTGTTCTATTTCTAATATAGGTATGACAGGTATATGAATTTCACAATCCCAATGTAAAACCTGGATTCCCCCGATGGGGTTAAGCCAAGCAGAAGGAGGAGGGATAGATATCTTCAGTGGAGAAACAGCTGGTAGGCATGACGTAGTCTCCAAGTAGAATGTCCCTCTGTGGTGGTATTGCAAACCTGGCAGGACAAGTGGAGGTCTTCTTCTTCTCATCTGGAACTTCAGTAGAGAAGCCGTAGGTAGGAATGACGTCATCTCCAGGTAAGTTGTCCCTCTGTGGTGGTGATGCAAACCTTGTCGGGCAGGTGGAGGTATTCATGGCAGTGGTCGTCATTACACAGTATGGAGTGATGTTAGGACCTCGGTGCTTGCCATAGCGCAGGTTCGTGCCCAAGATTTGGGTAATCGTACCTGGTTCCGGGATTGTCCGGTGAAGGACAAGATCTTCCAAGGCCCCATCTGACCACTGGCGCGTAAAATGGCGCACATTCAGCCTCGCGGCCGCCGCCATTTTTGTAGTTTTTGCGGACCTCATGGCCGCCATTTTTGTAGTCCTAACGGATCTCGTGGCTCTCCGTGAATAAAGTTCAGTTGGTTGGTATAAAGAGATTAAACACGGTTCTTACCAGCTCTTTCGCTCAGGACCTTAGTCCAATGATATGGGTAGCAATGTTCATCCATTAGGGTTAAGTTTCCTCGTCAGTAATTATTCTTAGATTGCGAAAAAAATTCGAAAAAAGATCGGAAAATGATGTTAATCAAAAGGATTTGTTTATTTACAGTTGCAATTAACGGCGGGACGTTTCGGTTACAAAAAAACCTTCATCAGCCTAGCAATCTTGAGAAAGTACCTGTACGAGCGCTAATTGGTGTGCTTCCAGCATGAAGACCAAAGTGAAAGAGGGAGATGAAAGCGGGGGTTGGGCGGATATACCTTTCACCCCGTGACCTCTAAAGTTGGCGATATCCCGGACGAATTAAAAGTAAAGAAATAAAATTTCCCAAGGGGAAAGGGATTAGAAAAATGTCTAGACCCCAGAGGGGGGCGCAGACCTAAAAAATAATATTAAACTGGATATAAACTAATTGTAAAAAATTGGACCGGAAATGGTTGCATTCAGGGGCCCTCGGAAATTTGAAGAAAAGGTGGTTTGAGCCGGTGAATGGTTGCATTCAGGGACTCCAGGAGTCCAGAAGCTCCTGCGTGAATAATGGAAGCCAATTGTGGGGAAAATGAAGACTACATGAATGAAATGGATGGATGTGAATTTAGGATTAGGCATAAGGCCCGAATGGTTAGGTTTAGAGTAAGGGGAAGGGAAGGTGTTAACCTCCACTAATAAATAATAATAATAACAATCTAATTGGGGGGTCTGTGACTTAGGATTAGGCACGTAGGGATACTGTGCACCAATACAAAAATTGCCACGTCAATGGACTATATTGGACCCGTGGCCGATGTGGACCATAGCGGGTAAAGGGTGATCATCATGGATATCGTGAGTGGTGACATGCTTCGTACAGGCCTTTCAGAAACATCATTTTCCTATAGTCATATGTAAGCATATTATGCATTTACACAGTAGGTATACGTGATAGATATTGAAATAAATATAACTATGTCCCAATGTCATGTAGGTGGTGATACTTTACATGAGATGGACATGCAAAATAGAACAAAAAGAAATAAAAATAACTTTAGATAGCGGTGGTGGACACCAGAGTGTTACCTCAATATATAGGAACATATATCACACAGTTGTATCACGATGACATGTATGGTAATAATACTTGACATGAAAAGGATGTGGAAAATTGAACAAAATGAAAAAAAATTAACTTCAAATATAGAGAGGTGACAATGGCAGTGTACAGCCCATCTACATATGTTACTATATCCCAATGTCATGCACGATGGTAATCCTTTACATGAGATGGATATGTGAAATAGAACAAAGAAAAACAAAATTAACTTTGGATTAGTGGTGGTGGACACAAGAGTGTTACCTGAATATATAGAAACATATATTACATAGCTATATCCCAATGACATGTATGGTAATGATACTTTACATGAGATGGAGATGGAAAACTGAAAAAAGAGAAATAAAACAAACTTGAGATATAGAAAGGTAGATGTGACAGTGATCGCTCAGTCTATGTGTCTGACTATATCTCAATGACACGTACGGTGGTAATACTGTACATGCAATGGACATGGAAAAGTGAAAAAAGAGAAATAAAAGTAACTTCAGGTTTGAGGTGGTAGACACAAAAGTGTTCCCTCGTAACCAACATGACTAAGACACTACCCGGGGAGACCGCCGGATAATGTCACTCGATGTGGAAATAAATATTATGACAAAACATAAAAACAGCACTGACGGGGTTAGGTTAAGAGAGGACAGCAGACAGTCAAAGACTGCCCACTGGTTAGTGTACTCGCTAATATCTATGTATGTAATGATATCTATCTCCTATCAAGGCCTGGTGGTATTAGAGTAGGAATGATGATATTTTTTTATATATTATTTAATAATTATATTATTAATTGTTGTTAGATGTACAGTTTTTAATTTTTGTGTTTGTTTCAACTTGAATTGTAGACACAATATTATTTATAAATATATATATACTATAAGGAGTCTAGTTTTAGTTAGTATATATTGTATCTAATTGTTTTTCTAATCTGTAGGAGCTGTGGGCTTGTCTAAAAGAAGACCAAGAGCACCCTCTGGTGGATGAAACCTGGCACAGCACTCCCATAATAACTCCAAAATCCTCCTGTACAATACAGAAATTGGAGAATTGTTCTTGTCATTGAAAGGTGTTTTTGACCGAC
This sequence comes from Ammodytes marinus, assembly GCF_949987685.1. NCBI lineage: Eukaryota > Metazoa > Chordata > Actinopteri > Uranoscopiformes > Ammodytidae > Ammodytes > Ammodytes marinus. Next base: position 46,574 of record NW_027648174.1, read on the forward strand.
TATGTGTAATGGTCTATCTTAGTCTAACTATCAGACTGGACACATCCATCGTAAATAGACATATAGTGGAATGCGCAGTAGTTGGATCTTATAGAAAAGATAATAGGCGTCAATTTTGTAGCTGAATTGCATAGTCAAATAGGTGTCTATTTTGTAGCTGGATTACATTCTAGAATAGGATGCACTTATGTCTCCACAGAATGTAAGTTGGGAGATACATAAAGTATCCGTGATAAAACTCCACATGTAAAAGTAACCTATGGCAGATGGAGATTAAGTTAAGGCAAGTAGGTAAACGGTTAGGACTGGGGAGGTATGTGGTGATGTTAAAGAGGTATAAACACATCCTATATAGCAAGGCATAGATAGACAGTACTAGGGGTAAGTGGCCAAACAGAAGAGGTCATGACAGGTCCTATAATGGATGATCATCATGGGGAATGTAGTAAGACGTCAACAATATTGTCTACACGTATTGCCCGATAAGGATTCATAATAGTGTAATGGACATATATATATTTTCATACTTAACCTAACATATCCTCTCAATAAAGCATTCCCTTGTAAGAACCCGACACGAACACATAACTGCAGAAGCATGCCTATTCCCTCCCACTGCTGAAAATACGAAAGAACATGGATGTGCTGAACTCTGTATATCCACTAAAGTACACTAATCACCCAGTCACAAGCCAAGCCTGTAAGGTATAAACAAAATATGACAGTCTTGCTCATAGGCCCAAGAAAGTGGGATTGAATGTGATGGTGGTAATATTCTAGTAATAATAGTGCTTAAGGTCAAATATTGAGCGATGGTAATAATGATATAGTAATAATAGTGCTTAGAGTCGAATTATGAGCTAACCTCCAGGAATAAGAAGAGGGGAATAAAACCCTTAAATGGAAAAACAGCTGAGAGGCATAACGTCTTCTAAATAGGATATACCTCTATAACAGTAATTAAGGCTCTTTAAGGCAAATGGAGGTGTTCTGATTCTAATATGGGTCTGACAGGTATATAGATTTCACATGTGATGGTGATAATATTCTAGTGATAATAGTGTTAGAGTCAATATTAAGCGATAGTAATCATAATATAGTAATAATAGTGTTTAGGGTCAAATTATGAGCTAGCCTCCAGGAATAAGGGGAGGGGAATAAAAACCTTAAATGGAAAAACAGCTGAAAGGCATGACGTCATCTAAATAGGCTACCCCTCTATGACAGTGATTTACGCCCTTTAAGGCAATGGAGGTGTTCTATTTCTAATATAGGTATGACAGGTATATGAATTTCACAATCCCAATGTAAAACCTGGATTCCCCCGATGGGGTTAAGCCAAGCAGAAGGAGGAGGGATAGATATCTTCAGTGGAGAAACAGCTGGTAGGCATGACGTAGTCTCCAAGTAGAATGTCCCTCTGTGGTGGTATTGCAAACCTGGCAGGACAAGTGGAGGTCTTCTTCTTCTCATCTGGAACTTCAGTAGAGAAGCCGTAGGTAGGAATGACGTCATCTCCAGGTAAGTTGTCCCTCTGTGGTGGTGATGCAAACCTTGTCGGGCAGGTGGAGGTATTCATGGCAGTGGTCGTCATTACACAGTATGGAGTGATGTTAGGACCTCGGTGCTTGCCATAGCGCAGGTTCGTGCCCAAGATTTGGGTAATCGTACCTGGTTCCGGGATTGTCCGGTGAAGGACAAGATCTTCCAAGGCCCCATCTGACCACTGGCGCGTAAAATGGCGCACATTCAGCCTCGCGGCCGCCGCCATTTTTGTAGTTTTTGCGGACCTCATGGCCGCCATTTTTGTAGTCCTAACGGATCTCGTGGCTCTCCGTGAATAAAGTTCAGTTGGTTGGTATAAAGAGATTAAACACGGTTCTTACCAGCTCTTTCGCTCAGGACCTTAGTCCAATGATATGGGTAGCAATGTTCATCCATTAGGGTTAAGTTTCCTCGTCAGTAATTATTCTTAGATTGCGAAAAAAATTCGAAAAAAGATCGGAAAATGATGTTAATCAAAAGGATTTGTTTATTTACAGTTGCAATTAACGGCGGGACGTTTCGGTTACAAAAAAACCTTCATCAGCCTAGCAATCTTGAGAAAGTACCTGTACGAGCGCTAATTGGTGTGCTTCCAGCATGAAGACCAAAGTGAAAGAGGGAGATGAAAGCGGGGGTTGGGCGGATATACCTTTCACCCCGTGACCTCTAAAGTTGGCGATATCCCGGACGAATTAAAAGTAAAGAAATAAAATTTCCCAAGGGGAAAGGGATTAGAAAAATGTCTAGACCCCAGAGGGGGGCGCAGACCTAAAAAATAATATTAAACTGGATATAAACTAATTGTAAAAAATTGGACCGGAAATGGTTGCATTCAGGGGCCCTCGGAAATTTGAAGAAAAGGTGGTTTGAGCCGGTGAATGGTTGCATTCAGGGACTCCAGGAGTCCAGAAGCTCCTGCGTGAATAATGGAAGCCAATTGTGGGGAAAATGAAGACTACATGAATGAAATGGATGGATGTGAATTTAGGATTAGGCATAAGGCCCGAATGGTTAGGTTTAGAGTAAGGGGAAGGGAAGGTGTTAACCTCCACTAATAAATAATAATAATAACAATCTAATTGGGGGGTCTGTGACTTAGGATTAGGCACGTAGGGATACTGTGCACCAATACAAAAATTGCCACGTCAATGGACTATATTGGACCCGTGGCCGATGTGGACCATAGCGGGTAAAGGGTGATCATCATGGATATCGTGAGTGGTGACATGCTTCGTACAGGCCTTTCAGAAACATCATTTTCCTATAGTCATATGTAAGCATATTATGCATTTACACAGTAGGTATACGTGATAGATATTGAAATAAATATAACTATGTCCCAATGTCATGTAGGTGGTGATACTTTACATGAGATGGACATGCAAAATAGAACAAAAAGAAATAAAAATAACTTTAGATAGCGGTGGTGGACACCAGAGTGTTACCTCAATATATAGGAACATATATCACACAGTTGTATCACGATGACATGTATGGTAATAATACTTGACATGAAAAGGATGTGGAAAATTGAACAAAATGAAAAAAAATTAACTTCAAATATAGAGAGGTGACAATGGCAGTGTACAGCCCATCTACATATGTTACTATATCCCAATGTCATGCACGATGGTAATCCTTTACATGAGATGGATATGTGAAATAGAACAAAGAAAAACAAAATTAACTTTGGATTAGTGGTGGTGGACACAAGAGTGTTACCTGAATATATAGAAACATATATTACATAGCTATATCCCAATGACATGTATGGTAATGATACTTTACATGAGATGGAGATGGAAAACTGAAAAAAGAGAAATAAAACAAACTTGAGATATAGAAAGGTAGATGTGACAGTGATCGCTCAGTCTATGTGTCTGACTATATCTCAATGACACGTACGGTGGTAATACTGTACATGCAATGGACATGGAAAAGTGAAAAAAGAGAAATAAAAGTAACTTCAGGTTTGAGGTGGTAGACACAAAAGTGTTCCCTCGTAACCAACATGACTAAGACACTACCCGGGGAGACCGCCGGATAATGTCACTCGATGTGGAAATAAATATTATGACAAAACATAAAAACAGCACTGACGGGGTTAGGTTAAGAGAGGACAGCAGACAGTCAAAGACTGCCCACTGGTTAGTGTACTCGCTAATATCTATGTATGTAATGATATCTATCTCCTATCAAGGCCTGGTGGTATTAGAGTAGGAATGATGATATTTTTTTATATATTATTTAATAATTATATTATTAATTGTTGTTAGATGTACAGTTTTTAATTTTTGTGTTTGTTTCAACTTGAATTGTAGACACAATATTATTTATAAATATATATATACTATAAGGAGTCTAGTTTTAGTTAGTATATATTGTATCTAATTGTTTTTCTAATCTGTAGGAGCTGTGGGCTTGTCTAAAAGAAGACCAAGAGCACCCTCTGGTGGATGAAACCTGGCACAGCACTCCCATAATAACTCCAAAATCCTCCTGTACAATACAGAAATTGGAGAATTGTTCTTGTCATTGAAAGGTGTTTTTGACCGACTATGTGTAATGGTCTATCTTAGTCTAACTATCAGACTGGACACATCCATCGTAAATAGACATATAGTGGAATGCGCAGTAGTTGGATCTTATAGAAAAGATAATAGGCGTCAATTTTGTAGCTGAATTGCATAGTCAAATAGGTGTCTATTTTGTAGCTGGATTACATTCTAGAATAGGATGCACTTATGTCTCCACAGAATGTAAGTTGGGAGATACATAAAGTATCCGTGATAAAACTCCACATGTAAAAGTAACCTATGGCAGATGGAGATTAAGTTAAGGCAAGTAGGTAAACGGTTAGGACTGGGGAGGTATGTGGTGATGTTAAAGAGGTATAAACACATCCTATATAGCAAGGCATAGATAGACAGTACTAGGGGTAAGTGGCCAAACAGAAGAGGTCATGACAGGTCCTATAATGGATGATCATCATGGGGAATGTAGTAAGACGTCAACAATATTGTCTACACGTATTGCCCGATAAGGATTCATAATAGTGTAATGGACATATATATATTTTCATACTTAACCTAACATATCCTCTCAATAAAGCATTCCCTTGTAAGAACCCGACACGAACACATAACTGCAGAAGCATGCCTATTCCCTCCCACTGCTGAAAATACGAAAGAACATGGATGTGCTGAACTCTGTATATCCACTAAAGTACACTAATCACCCAGTCACAAGCCAAGCCTGTAAGGTATAAACAAAATATGACAGTCTTGCTCATAGGCCCAAGAAAGTGGGATTGAATGTGATGGTGGTAATATTCTAGTAATAATAGTGCTTAAGGTCAAATATTGAGCGATGGTAATAATGATATAGTAATAATAGTGCTTAGAGTCGAATTATGAGCTAACCTCCAGGAATAAGAAGAGGGGAATAAAACCCTTAAATGGAAAAACAGCTGAGAGGCATAACGTCTTCTAAATAGGATATACCTCTATAACAGTAATTAAGGCTCTTTAAGGCAAATGGAGGTGTTCTGATTCTAATATGGGTCTGACAGGTATATAGATTTCACATGTGATGGTGATAATATTCTAGTGATAATAGTGTTAGAGTCAATATTAAGCGATAGTAATCATAATATAGTAATAATAGTGTTTAGGGTCAAATTATGAGCTAGCCTCCAGGAATAAGGGGAGGGGAATAAAAACCTTAAATGGAAAAACAGCTGAAAGGCATGACGTCATCTAAATAGGCTACCCCTCTATGACAGTGATTTACGCCCTTTAAGGCAATGGAGGTGTTCTATTTCTAATATAGGTATGACAGGTATATGAATTTCACAATCCCAATGTAAAACCTGGATTCCCCCGATGGGGTTAAGCCAAGCAGAAGGAGGAGGGATAGATATCTTCAGTGGAGAAACAGCTGGTAGGCATGACGTAGTCTCCAAGTAGAATGTCCCTCTGTGGTGGTATTGCAAACCTGGCAGGACAAGTGGAGGTCTTCTTCTTCTCATCTGGAACTTCAGTAGAGAAGCCGTAGGTAGGAATGACGTCATCTCCAGGTAAGTTGTCCCTCTGTGGTGGTGATGCAAACCTTGTCGGGCAGGTGGAGGTATTCATGGCAGTGGTCGTCATTACACAGTATGGAGTGATGTTAGGACCTCGGTGCTTGCCATAGCGCAGGTTCGTGCCCAAGATTTGGGTAATCGTACCTGGTTCCGGGATTGTCCGGTGAAGGACAAGATCTTCCAAGGCCCCATCTGACCACTGGCGCGTAAAATGGCGCACATTCAGCCTCGCGGCCGCCGCCATTTTTGTAGTTTTTGCGGACCTCATGGCCGCCATTTTTGTAGTCCTAACGGATCTCGTGGCTCTCCGTGAATAAAGTTCAGTTGGTTGGTATAAAGAGATTAAACACGGTTCTTACCAGCTCTTTCGCTCAGGACCTTAGTCCAATGATATGGGTAGCAATGTTCATCCATTAGGGTTAAGTTTCCTCGTCAGTAATTATTCTTAGATTGCGAAAAAAATTCGAAAAAAGATCGGAAAATGATGTTAATCAAAAGGATTTGTTTATTTACAGTTGCAATTAACGGCGGGACGTTTCGGTTACAAAAAAACCTTCATCAGCCTAGCAATCTTGAGAAAGTACCTGTACGAGCGCTAATTGGTGTGCTTCCAGCATGAAGACCAAAGTGAAAGAGGGAGATGAAAGCGGGGGTTGGGCGGATATACCTTTCACCCCGTGACCTCTAAAGTTGGCGATATCCCGGACGAATTAAAAGTAAAGAAATAAAATTTCCCAAGGGGAAAGGGATTAGAAAAATGTCTAGACCCCAGAGGGGGGCGCAGACCTAAAAAATAATATTAAACTGGATATAAACTAATTGTAAAAAATTGGACCGGAAATGGTTGCATTCAGGGGCCCTCGGAAATTTGAAGAAAAGGTGGTTTGAGCCGGTGAATGGTTGCATTCAGGGACTCCAGGAGTCCAGAAGCTCCTGCGTGAATAATGGAAGCCAATTGTGGGGAAAATGAAGACTACATGAATGAAATGGATGGATGTGAATTTAGGATTAGGCATAAGGCCCGAATGGTTAGGTTTAGAGTAAGGGGAAGGGAAGGTGTTAACCTCCACTAATAAATAATAATAATAACAATCTAATTGGGGGGTCTGTGACTTAGGATTAGGCACGTAGGGATACTGTGCACCAATACAAAAATTGCCACGTCAATGGACTATATTGGACCCGTGGCCGATGTGGACCATAGCGGGTAAAGGGTGATCATCATGGATATCGTGAGTGGTGACATGCTTCGTACAGGCCTTTCAGAAACATCATTTTCCTATAGTCATATGTAAGCATATTATGCATTTACACAGTAGGTATACGTGATAGATATTGAAATAAATATAACTATGTCCCAATGTCATGTAGGTGGTGATACTTTACATGAGATGGACATGCAAAATAGAACAAAAAGAAATAAAAATAACTTTAGATAGCGGTGGTGGACACCAGAGTGTTACCTCAATATATAGGAACATATATCACACAGTTGTATCACGATGACATGTATGGTAATAATACTTGACATGAAAAGGATGTGGAAAATTGAACAAAATGAAAAAAAATTAACTTCAAATATAGAGAGGTGACAATGGCAGTGTACAGCCCATCTACATATGTTACTATATCCCAATGTCATGCACGATGGTAATCCTTTACATGAGATGGATATGTGAAATAGAACAAAGAAAAACAAAATTAACTTTGGATTAGTGGTGGTGGACACAAGAGTGTTACCTGAATATATAGAAACATATATTACATAGCTATATCCCAATGACATGTATGGTAATGATACTTTACATGAGATGGAGATGGAAAACTGAAAAAAGAGAAATAAAACAAACTTGAGATATAGAAAGGTAGATGTGACAGTGATCGCTCAGTCTATGTGTCTGACTATATCTCAATGACACGTACGGTGGTAATACTGTACATGCAATGGACATGGAAAAGTGAAAAAAGAGAAATAAAAGTAACTTCAGGTTTGAGGTGGTAGACACAAAAGTGTTCCCTCGTAACCAACATGACTAAGACACTACCCGGGGAGACCGCCGGATAATGTCACTCGATGTGGAAATAAATATTATGACAAAACATAAAAACAGCACTGACGGGGTTAGGTTAAGAGAGGACAGCAGACAGTCAAAGACTGCCCACTGGTTAGTGTACTCGCTAATATCTATGTATGTAATGATATCTATCTCCTATCAAGGCCTGGTGGTATTAGAGTAGGAATGATGATATTTTTTTATATATTATTTAATAATTATATTATTAATTGTTGTTAGATGTACAGTTTTTAATTTTTGTGTTTGTTTCAACTTGAATTGTAGACACAATATTATTTATAAATATATATATACTATAAGGAGTCTAGTTTTAGTTAGTATATATTGTATCTAATTGTTTTTCTAATCTGTAGGAGCTGTGGGCTTGTCTAAAAGAAGACCAAGAGCACCCTCTGGTGGATGAAACCTGGCACAGCACTCCCATAATAACTCCAAAATCCTCCTGTACAATACAGAAATTGGAGAATTGTTCTTGTCATTGAAAGGTGTTTTTGACCGACTATGTGTAATGGTCTATCTTAGTCTAACTATCAGACTGGACACATCCATCGTAAATAGACATATAGTGGAATGCGCAGTAGTTGGATCTTATAGAAAAGATAATAGGCGTCAATTTTGTAGCTGAATTGCATAGTCAAATAGGTGTCTATTTTGTAGCTGGATTACATTCTAGAATAGGATGCACTTATGTCTCCACAGAATGTAAGTTGGGAGATACATAAAGTATCCGTGATAAAACTCCACATGTAAAAGTAACCTATGGCAGATGGAGATTAAGTTAAGGCAAGTAGGTAAACGGTTAGGACTGGGGAGGTATGTGGTGATGTTAAAGAGGTATAAACACATCCTATATAGCAAGGCATAGATAGACAGTACTAGGGGTAAGTGGCCAAACAGAAGAGGTCATGACAGGTCCTATAATGGATGATCATCATGGGGAATGTAGTAAGACGTCAACAATATTGTCTACACGTATTGCCCGATAAGGATTCATAATAGTGTAATGGACATATATATATTTTCATACTTAACCTAACATATCCTCTCAATAAAGCATTCCCTTGTAAGAACCCGACACGAACACATAACTGCAGAAGCATGCCTATTCCCTCCCACTGCTGAAAATACGAAAGAACATGGATGTGCTGAACTCTGTATATCCACTAAAGTACACTAATCACCCAGTCACAAGCCAAGCCTGTAAGGTATAAACAAAATATGACAGTCTTGCTCATAGGCCCAAGAAAGTGGGATTGAATGTGATGGTGGTAATATTCTAGTAATAATAGTGCTTAAGGTCAAATATTGAGCGATGGTAATAATGATATAGTAATAATAGTGCTTAGAGTCGAATTATGAGCTAACCTCCAGGAATAAGAAGAGGGGAATAAAACCCTTAAATGGAAAAACAGCTGAGAGGCATAACGTCTTCTAAATAGGATATACCTCTATAACAGTAATTAAGGCTCTTTAAGGCAAATGGAGGTGTTCTGATTCTAATATGGGTCTGACAGGTATATAGATTTCACATGTGATGGTGATAATATTCTAGTGATAATAGTGTTAGAGTCAATATTAAGCGATAGTAATCATAATATAGTAATAATAGTGTTTAGGGTCAAATTATGAGCTAGCCTCCAGGAATAAGGGGAGGGGAATAAAAACCTTAAATGGAAAAACAGCTGAAAGGCATGACGTCATCTAAATAGGCTACCCCTCTATGACAGTGATTTACGCCCTTTAAGGCAATGGAGGTGTTCTATTTCTAATATAGGTATGACAGGTATATGAATTTCACAATCCCAATGTAAAACCTGGATTCCCCCGATGGGGTTAAGCCAAGCAGAAGGAGGAGGGATAGATATCTTCAGTGGAGAAACAGCTGGTAGGCATGACGTAGTCTCCAAGTAGAATGTCCCTCTGTGGTGGTATTGCAAACCTGGCAGGACAAGTGGAGGTCTTCTTCTTCTCATCTGGAACTTCAGTAGAGAAGCCGTAGGTAGGAATGACGTCATCTCCAGGTAAGTTGTCCCTCTGTGGTGGTGATGCAAACCTTGTCGGGCAGGTGGAGGTATTCATGGCAGTGGTCGTCATTACACAGTATGGAGTGATGTTAGGACCTCGGTGCTTGCCATAGCGCAGGTTCGTGCCCAAGATTTGGGTAATCGTACCTGGTTCCGGGATTGTCCGGTGAAGGACAAGATCTTCCAAGGCCCCATCTGACCACTGGCGCGTAAAATGGCGCACATTCAGCCTCGCGGCCGCCGCCATTTTTGTAGTTTTTGCGGACCTCATGGCCGCCATTTTTGTAGTCCTAACGGATCTCGTGGCTCTCCGTGAATAAAGTTCAGTTGGTTGGTATAAAGAGATTAAACACGGTTCTTACCAGCTCTTTCGCTCAGGACCTTAGTCCAATGATATGGGTAGCAATGTTCATCCATTAGGGTTAAGTTTCCTCGTCAGTAATTATTCTTAGATTGCGAAAAAAATTCGAAAAAAGATCGGAAAATGATGTTAATCAAAAGGATTTGTTTATTTACAGTTGCAATTAACGGCGGGACGTTTCGGTTACAAAAAAACCTTCATCAGCCTAGCAATCTTGAGAAAGTACCTGTACGAGCGCTAATTGGTGTGCTTCCAGCATGAAGACCAAAGTGAAAGAGGGAGATGAAAGCGGGGGTTGGGCGGATATACCTTTCACCCCGTGACCTCTAAAGTTGGCGATATCCCGGACGAATTAAAAGTAAAGAAATAAAATTTCCCAAGGGGAAAGGGATTAGAAAAATGTCTAGACCCCAGAGGGGGGCGCAGACCTAAAAAATAATATTAAACTGGATATAAACTAATTGTAAAAAATTGGACCGGAAATGGTTGCATTCAGGGGCCCTCGGAAATTTGAAGAAAAGGTGGTTTGAGCCGGTGAATGGTTGCATTCAGGGACTCCAGGAGTCCAGAAGCTCCTGCGTGAATAATGGAAGCCAATTGTGGGGAAAATGAAGACTACATGAATGAAATGGATGGATGTGAATTTAGGATTAGGCATAAGGCCCGAATGGTTAGGTTTAGAGTAAGGGGAAGGGAAGGTGTTAACCTCCACTAATAAATAATAATAATAACAATCTAATTGGGGGGTCTGTGACTTAGGATTAGGCACGTAGGGATACTGTGCACCAATACAAAAATTGCCACGTCAATGGACTATATTGGACCCGTGGCCGATGTGGACCATAGCGGGTAAAGGGTGATCATCATGGATATCGTGAGTGGTGACATGCTTCGTACAGGCCTTTCAGAAACATCATTTTCCTATAGTCATATGTAAGCATATTATGCATTTACACAGTAGGTATACGTGATAGATATTGAAATAAATATAACTATGTCCCAATGTCATGTAGGTGGTGATACTTTACATGAGATGGACATGCAAAATAGAACAAAAAGAAATAAAAATAACTTTAGATAGCGGTGGTGGACACCAGAGTGTTACCTCAATATATAGGAACATATATCACACAGTTGTATCACGATGACATGTATGGTAATAATACTTGACATGAAAAGGATGTGGAAAATTGAACAAAATGAAAAAAAATTAACTTCAAATATAGAGAGGTGACAATGGCAGTGTACAGCCCATCTACATATGTTACTATATCCCAATGTCATGCACGATGGTAATCCTTTACATGAGATGGATATGTGAAATAGAACAAAGAAAAACAAAATTAACTTTGGATTAGTGGTGGTGGACACAAGAGTGTTACCTGAATATATAGAAACATATATTACATAGCTATATCCCAATGACATGTATGGTAATGATACTTTACATGAGATGGAGATGGAAAACTGAAAAAAGAGAAATAAAACAAACTTGAGATATAGAAAGGTAGATGTGACAGTGATCGCTCAGTCTATGTGTCTGACTATATCTCAATGACACGTACGGTGGTAATACTGTACATGCAATGGACATGGAAAAGTGAAAAAAGAGAAATAAAAGTAACTTCAGGTTTGAGGTGGTAGACACAAAAGTGTTCCCTCGTAACCAACATGACTAAGACACTACCCGGGGAGACCGCCGGATAATGTCACTCGATGTGGAAATAAATATTATGACAAAACATAAAAACAGCACTGACGGGGTTAGGTTAAGAGAGGACAGCAGACAGTCAAAGACTGCCCACTGGTTAGTGTACTCGCTAATATCTATGTATGTAATGATATCTATCTCCTATCAAGGCCTGGTGGTATTAGAGTAGGAATGATGATATTTTTTTATATATTATTTAATAATTATATTATTAATTGTTGTTAGATGTACAGTTTTTAATTTTTGTGTTTGTTTCAACTTGAATTGTAGACACAATATTATTTATAAATATATATATACTATAAGGAGTCTAGTTTTAGTTAGTATATATTGTATCTAATTGTTTTTCTAATCTGTAGGAGCTGTGGGCTTGTCTAAAAGAAGACCAAGAGCACCCTCTGGTGGATGAAACCTGGCACAGCACTCCCATAATAACTCCAAAATCCTCCTGTACAATACAGAAATTGGAGAATTGTTCTTGTCATTGAAAGGTGTTTTTGACCGACTATGTGTAATGGTCTATCTTAGTCTAACTATCAGACTGGACACATCCATCGTAAATAGACATATAGTGGAATGCGCAGTAGTTGGATCTTATAGAAAAGATAATAGGCGTCAATTTTGTAGCTGAATTGCATAGTCAAATAGGTGTCTATTTTGTAGCTGGATTACATTCTAGAATAGGATGCACTTATGTCTCCACAGAATGTAAGTTGGGAGATACATAAAGTATCCGTGATAAAACTCCACATGTAAAAGTAACCTATGGCAGATGGAGATTAAGTTAAGGCAAGTAGGTAAACGGTTAGGACTGGGGAGGTATGTGGTGATGTTAAAGAGGTATAAACACATCCTATATAGCAAGGCATAGATAGACAGTACTAGGGGTAAGTGGCCAAACAGAAGAGGTCATGACAGGTCCTATAATGGATGATCATCATGGGGAATGTAGTAAGACGTCAACAATATTGTCTACACGTATTGCCCGATAAGGATTCATAATAGTGTAATGGACATATATATATTTTCATACTTAACCTAACATATCCTCTCAATAAAGCATTCCCTTGTAAGAACCCGACACGAACACATAACTGCAGAAGCATGCCTATTCCCTCCCACTGCTGAAAATACGAAAGAACATGGATGTGCTGAACTCTGTATATCCACTAAAGTACACTAATCACCCAGTCACAAGCCAAGCCTGTAAGGTATAAACAAAATATGACAGTCTTGCTCATAGGCCCAAGAAAGTGGGATTGAATGTGATGGTGGTAATATTCTAGTAATAATAGTGCTTAAGGTCAAATATTGAGCGATGGTAATAATGATATAGTAATAATAGTGCTTAGAGTCGAATTATGAGCTAACCTCCAGGAATAAGAAGAGGGGAATAAAACCCTTAAATGGAAAAACAGCTGAGAGGCATAACGTCTTCTAAATAGGATATACCTCTATAACAGTAATTAAGGCTCTTTAAGGCAAATGGAGGTGTTCTGATTCTAATATGGGTCTGACAGGTATATAGATTTCACATGTGATGGTGATAATATTCTAGTGATAATAGTGTTAGAGTCAATATTAAGCGATAGTAATCATAATATAGTAATAATAGTGTTTAGGGTCAAATTATGAGCTAGCCTCCAGGAATAAGGGGAGGGGAATAAAAACCTTAAATGGAAAAACAGCTGAAAGGCATGACGTCATCTAAATAGGCTACCCCTCTATGACAGTGATTTACGCCCTTTAAGGCAATGGAGGTGTTCTATTTCTAATATAGGTATGACAGGTATATGAATTTCACAATCCCAATGTAAAACCTGGATTCCCCCGATGGGGTTAAGCCAAGCAGAAGGAGGAGGGATAGATATCTTCAGTGGAGAAACAGCTGGTAGGCATGACGTAGTCTCCAAGTAGAATGTCCCTCTGTGGTGGTATTGCAAACCTGGCAGGACAAGTGGAGGTCTTCTTCTTCTCATCTGGAACTTCAGTAGAGAAGCCGTAGGTAGGAATGACGTCATCTCCAGGTAAGTTGTCCCTCTGTGGTGGTGATGCAAACCTTGTCGGGCAGGTGGAGGTATTCATGGCAGTGGTCGTCATTACACAGTATGGAGTGATGTTAGGACCTCGGTGCTTGCCATAGCGCAGGTTCGTGCCCAAGATTTGGGTAATCGTACCTGGTTCCGGGATTGTCCGGTGAAGGACAAGATCTTCCAAGGCCCCATCTGACCACTGGCGCGTAAAATGGCGCACATTCAGCCTCGCGGCCGCCGCCATTTTTGTAGTTTTTGCGGACCTCATGGCCGCCATTTTTGTAGTCCTAACGGATCTCGTGGCTCTCCGTGAATAAAGTTCAGTTGGTTGGTATAAAGAGATTAAACACGGTTCTTACCAGCTCTTTCGCTCAGGACCTTAGTCCAATGATATGGGTAGCAATGTTCATCCATTAGGGTTAAGTTTCCTCGTCAGTAATTATTCTTAGATTGCGAAAAAAATTCGAAAAAAGATCGGAAAATGATGTTAATCAAAAGGATTTGTTTATTTACAGTTGCAATTAACGGCGGGACGTTTCGGTTACAAAAAAACCTTCATCAGCCTAGCAATCTTGAGAAAGTACCTGTACGAGCGCTAATTGGTGTGCTTCCAGCATGAAGACCAAAGTGAAAGAGGGAGATGAAAGCGGGGGTTGGGCGGATATACCTTTCACCCCGTGACCTCTAAAGTTGGCGATATCCCGGACGAATTAAAAGTAAAGAAATAAAATTTCCCAAGGGGAAAGGGATTAGAAAAATGTCTAGACCCCAGAGGGGGGCGCAGACCTAAAAAATAATATTAAACTGGATATAAACTAATTGTAAAAAATTGGACCGGAAATGGTTGCATTCAGGGGCCCTCGGAAATTTGAAGAAAAGGTGGTTTGAGCCGGTGAATGGTTGCATTCAGGGACTCCAGGAGTCCAGAAGCTCCTGCGTGAATAATGGAAGCCAATTGTGGGGAAAATGAAGACTACATGAATGAAATGGATGGATGTGAATTTAGGATTAGGCATAAGGCCCGAATGGTTAGGTTTAGAGTAAGGGGAAGGGAAGGTGTTAACCTCCACTAATAAATAATAATAATAACAATCTAATTGGGGGGTCTGTGACTTAGGATTAGGCACGTAGGGATACTGTGCACCAATACAAAAATTGCCACGTCAATGGACTATATTGGACCCGTGGCCGATGTGGACCATAGCGGGTAAAGGGTGATCATCATGGATATCGTGAGTGGTGACATGCTTCGTACAGGCCTTTCAGAAACATCATTTTCCTATAGTCATATGTAAGCATATTATGCATTTACACAGTAGGTATACGTGATAGATATTGAAATAAATATAACTATGTCCCAATGTCATGTAGGTGGTGATACTTTACATGAGATGGACATGCAAAATAGAACAAAAAGAAATAAAAATAACTTTAGATAGCGGTGGTGGACACCAGAGTGTTACCTCAATATATAGGAACATATATCACACAGTTGTATCACGATGACATGTATGGTAATAATACTTGACATGAAAAGGATGTGGAAAATTGAACAAAATGAAAAAAAATTAACTTCAAATATAGAGAGGTGACAATGGCAGTGTACAGCCCATCTACATATGTTACTATATCCCAATGTCATGCACGATGGTAATCCTTTACATGAGATGGATATGTGAAATAGAACAAAGAAAAACAAAATTAACTTTGGATTAGTGGTGGTGGACACAAGAGTGTTACCTGAATATATAGAAACATATATTACATAGCTATATCCCAATGACATGTATGGTAATGATACTTTACATGAGATGGAGATGGAAAACTGAAAAAAGAGAAATAAAACAAACTTGAGATATAGAAAGGTAGATGTGACAGTGATCGCTCAGTCTATGTGTCTGACTATATCTCAATGACACGTACGGTGGTAATACTGTACATGCAATGGACATGGAAAAGTGAAAAAAGAGAAATAAAAGTAACTTCAGGTTTGAGGTGGTAGACACAAAAGTGTTCCCTCGTAACCAACATGACTAAGACACTACCCGGGGAGACCGCCGGATAATGTCACTCGATGTGGAAATAAATATTATGACAAAACATAAAAACAGCACTGACGGGGTTAGGTTAAGAGAGGACAGCAGACAGTCAAAGACTGCCCACTGGTTAGTGTACTCGCTAATATCTATGTATGTAATGATATCTATCTCCTATCAAGGCCTGGTGGTATTAGAGTAGGAATGATGATATTTTTTTATATATTATTTAATAATTATATTATTAATTGTTGTTAGATGTACAGTTTTTAATTTTTGTGTTTGTTTCAACTTGAATTGTAGACACAATATTATTTATAAATATATATATACTATAAGGAGTCTAGTTTTAGTTAGTATATATTGTATCTAATTGTTTTTCTAATCTGTAGGAGCTGTGGGCTTGTCTAAAAGAAGACCAAGAGCACCCTCTGGTGGATGAAACCTGGCACAGCACTCCCATAATAACTCCAAAATCCTCCTGTACAATACAGAAATTGGAGAATTGTTCTTGTCATTGAAAGGTGTTTTTGACCGACTATGTGTAATGGTCTATCTTAGTCTAACTATCAGACTGGACACATCCATCGTAAATAGACATATAGTGGAATGCGCAGTAGTTGGATCTTATAGAAAAGATAATAGGCGTCAATTTTGTAGCTGAATTGCATAGTCAAATAGGTGTCTATTTTGTAGCTGGATTACATTCTAGAATAGGATGCACTTATGTCTCCACAGAATGTAAGTTGGGAGATACATAAAGTATCCGTGATAAAACTCCACATGTAAAAGTAACCTATGGCAGATGGAGATTAAGTTAAGGCAAGTAGGTAAACGGTTAGGACTGGGGAGGTATGTGGTGATGTTAAAGAGGTATAAACACATCCTATATAGCAAGGCATAGATAGACAGTACTAGGGGTAAGTGGCCAAACAGAAGAGGTCATGACAGGTCCTATAATGGATGATCATCATGGGGAATGTAGTAAGACGTCAACAATATTGTCTACACGTATTGCCCGATAAGGATTCATAATAGTGTAATGGACATATATATATTTTCATACTTAACCTAACATATCCTCTCAATAAAGCATTCCCTTGTAAGAACCCGACACGAACACATAACTGCAGAAGCATGCCTATTCCCTCCCACTGCTGAAAATACGAAAGAACATGGATGTGCTGAACTCTGTATATCCACTAAAGTACACTAATCACCCAGTCACAAGCCAAGCCTGTAAGGTATAAACAAAATATGACAGTCTTGCTCATAGGCCCAAGAAAGTGGGATTGAATGTGATGGTGGTAATATTCTAGTAATAATAGTGCTTAAGGTCAAATATTGAGCGATGGTAATAATGATATAGTAATAATAGTGCTTAGAGTCGAATTATGAGCTAACCTCCAGGAATAAGAAGAGGGGAATAAAACCCTTAAATGGAAAAACAGCTGAGAGGCATAACGTCTTCTAAATAGGATATACCTCTATAACAGTAATTAAGGCTCTTTAAGGCAAATGGAGGTGTTCTGATTCTAATATGGGTCTGACAGGTATATAGATTTCACATGTGATGGTGATAATATTCTAGTGATAATAGTGTTAGAGTCAATATTAAGCGATAGTAATCATAATATAGTAATAATAGTGTTTAGGGTCAAATTATGAGCTAGCCTCCAGGAATAAGGGGAGGGGAATAAAAACCTTAAATGGAAAAACAGCTGAAAGGCATGACGTCATCTAAATAGGCTACCCCTCTATGACAGTGATTTACGCCCTTTAAGGCAATGGAGGTGTTCTATTTCTAATATAGGTATGACAGGTATATGAATTTCACAATCCCAATGTAAAACCTGGATTCCCCCGATGGGGTTAAGCCAAGCAGAAGGAGGAGGGATAGATATCTTCAGTGGAGAAACAGCTGGTAGGCATGACGTAGTCTCCAAGTAGAATGTCCCTCTGTGGTGGTATTGCAAACCTGGCAGGACAAGTGGAGGTCTTCTTCTTCTCATCTGGAACTTCAGTAGAGAAGCCGTAGGTAGGAATGACGTCATCTCCAGGTAAGTTGTCCCTCTGTGGTGGTGATGCAAACCTTGTCGGGCAGGTGGAGGTATTCATGGCAGTGGTCGTCATTACACAGTATGGAGTGATGTTAGGACCTCGGTGCTTGCCATAGCGCAGGTTCGTGCCCAAGATTTGGGTAATCGTACCTGGTTCCGGGATTGTCCGGTGAAGGACAAGATCTTCCAAGGCCCCATCTGACCACTGGCGCGTAAAATGGCGCACATTCAGCCTCGCGGCCGCCGCCATTTTTGTAGTTTTTGCGGACCTCATGGCCGCCATTTTTGTAGTCCTAACGGATCTCGTGGCTCTCCGTGAATAAAGTTCAGTTGGTTGGTATAAAGAGATTAAACACGGTTCTTACCAGCTCTTTCGCTCAGGACCTTAGTCCAATGATATGGGTAGCAATGTTCATCCATTAGGGTTAAGTTTCCTCGTCAGTAATTATTCTTAGATTGCGAAAAAAATTCGAAAAAAGATCGGAAAATGATGTTAATCAAAAGGATTTGTTTATTTACAGTTGCAATTAACGGCGGGACGTTTCGGTTACAAAAAAACCTTCATCAGCCTAGCAATCTTGAGAAAGTACCTGTACGAGCGCTAATTGGTGTGCTTCCAGCATGAAGACCAAAGTGAAAGAGGGAGATGAAAGCGGGGGTTGGGCGGATATACCTTTCACCCCGTGACCTCTAAAGTTGGCGATATCCCGGACGAATTAAAAGTAAAGAAATAAAATTTCCCAAGGGGAAAGGGATTAGAAAAATGTCTAGACCCCAGAGGGGGGCGCAGACCTAAAAAATAATATTAAACTGGATATAAACTAATTGTAAAAAATTGGACCGGAAATGGTTGCATTCAGGGGCCCTCGGAAATTTGAAGAAAAGGTGGTTTGAGCCGGTGAATGGTTGCATTCAGGGACTCCAGGAGTCCAGAAGCTCCTGCGTGAATAATGGAAGCCAATTGTGGGGAAAATGAAGACTACATGAATGAAATGGATGGATGTGAATTTAGGATTAGGCATAAGGCCCGAATGGTTAGGTTTAGAGTAAGGGGAAGGGAAGGTGTTAACCTCCACTAATAAATAATAATAATAACAATCTAATTGGGGGGTCTGTGACTTAGGATTAGGCACGTAGGGATACTGTGCACCAATACAAAAATTGCCACGTCAATGGACTATATTGGACCCGTGGCCGATGTGGACCATAGCGGGTAAAGGGTGATCATCATGGATATCGTGAGTGGTGACATGCTTCGTACAGGCCTTTCAGAAACATCATTTTCCTATAGTCATATGTAAGCATATTATGCATTTACACAGTAGGTATACGTGATAGATATTGAAATAAATATAACTATGTCCCAATGTCATGTAGGTGGTGATACTTTACATGAGATGGACATGCAAAATAGAACAAAAAGAAATAAAAATAACTTTAGATAGCGGTGGTGGACACCAGAGTGTTACCTCAATATATAGGAACATATATCACACAGTTGTATCACGATGACATGTATGGTAATAATACTTGACATGAAAAGGATGTGGAAAATTGAACAAAATGAAAAAAAATTAACTTCAAATATAGAGAGGTGACAATGGCAGTGTACAGCCCATCTACATATGTTACTATATCCCAATGTCATGCACGATGGTAATCCTTTACATGAGATGGATATGTGAAATAGAACAAAGAAAAACAAAATTAACTTTGGATTAGTGGTGGTGGACACAAGAGTGTTACCTGAATATATAGAAACATATATTACATAGCTATATCCCAATGACATGTATGGTAATGATACTTTACATGAGATGGAGATGGAAAACTGAAAAAAGAGAAATAAAACAAACTTGAGATATAGAAAGGTAGATGTGACAGTGATCGCTCAGTCTATGTGTCTGACTATATCTCAATGACACGTACGGTGGTAATACTGTACATGCAATGGACATGGAAAAGTGAAAAAAGAGAAATAAAAGTAACTTCAGGTTTGAGGTGGTAGACACAAAAGTGTTCCCTCGTAACCAACATGACTAAGACACTACCCGGGGAGACCGCCGGATAATGTCACTCGATGTGGAAATAAATATTATGACAAAACATAAAAACAGCACTGACGGGGTTAGGTTAAGAGAGGACAGCAGACAGTCAAAGACTGCCCACTGGTTAGTGTACTCGCTAATATCTATGTATGTAATGATATCTATCTCCTATCAAGGCCTGGTGGTATTAGAGTAGGAATGATGATATTTTTTTATATATTATTTAATAATTATATTATTAATTGTTGTTAGATGTACAGTTTTTAATTTTTGTGTTTGTTTCAACTTGAATTGTAGACACAATATTATTTATAAATATATATATACTATAAGGAGTCTAGTTTTAGTTAGTATATATTGTATCTAATTGTTTTTCTAATCTGTAGGAGCTGTGGGCTTGTCTAAAAGAAGACCAAGAGCACCCTCTGGTGGATGAAACCTGGCACAGCACTCCCATAATAACTCCAAAATCCTCCTGTACAATACAGAAATTGGAGAATTGTTCTTGTCATTGAAAGGTGTTTTTGACCGACTATGTGTAATGGTCTATCTTAGTCTAACTATCAGACTGGACACATCCATCGTAAATAGACATATAGTGGAATGCGCAGTAGTTGGATCTTATAGAAAAGATAATAGGCGTCAATTTTGTAGCTGAATTGCATAGTCAAATAGGTGTCTATTTTGTAGCTGGATTACATTCTAGAATAGGATGCACTTATGTCTCCACAGAATGTAAGTTGGGAGATACATAAAGTATCCGTGATAAAACTCCACATGTAAAAGTAACCTATGGCAGATGGAGATTAAGTTAAGGCAAGTAGGTAAACGGTTAGGACTGGGGAGGTATGTGGTGATGTTAAAGAGGTATAAACACATCCTATATAGCAAGGCATAGATAGACAGTACTAGGGGTAAGTGGCCAAACAGAAGAGGTCATGACAGGTCCTATAATGGATGATCATCATGGGGAATGTAGTAAGACGTCAACAATATTGTCTACACGTATTGCCCGATAAGGATTCATAATAGTGTAATGGACATATATATATTTTCATACTTAACCTAACATATCCTCTCAATAAAGCATTCCCTTGTAAGAACCCGACACGAACACATAACTGCAGAAGCATGCCTATTCCCTCCCACTGCTGAAAATACGAAAGAACATGGATGTGCTGAACTCTGTATATCCACTAAAGTACACTAATCACCCAGTCACAAGCCAAGCCTGTAAGGTGTAAACAAAATATGACAGTCTTGCTCATAGGCCCAAGAAAGTGGGATTGAATGTGATGGTGGTAATATTCTAGTAATAATAGTGCTTAAGGTCAAATATTGAGCGATGGTAATAATGATATAGTAATAATAGTGCTTAGAGTCGAATTATGAGCTAACCTCCAGGAATAAGAAGAGGGGAATAAAACCCTTAAATGGAAAAACAGCTGAGAGGCATAACGTCTTCTAAATAGGATATACCTCTATAACAGTAATTAAGGCTCTTTAAGGCAAATGGAGGTGTTCTGATTCTAATATGGGTCTGACAGGTATATAGATTTCACATGTGATGGTGATAATATTCTAGTGATAATAGTGTTAGAGTCAATATTAAGCGATAGTAATCATAATATAGTAATAATAGTGTTTAGGGTCAAATTATGAGCTAGCCTCCAGGAATAAGGGGAGGGGAATAAAAACCTTAAATGGAAAAACAGCTGAAAGGCATGACGTCATCTAAATAGGCTACCCCTCTATGACAGTGATTTACGCCCTTTAAGGCAATGGAGGTGTTCTATTTCTAATATAGGTATGACAGGTATATGAATTTCACAGTCCCAATGTAAAACCTGGATTCCCCCGATGGGGTTAAGCCAAGCAGAAGGAGGAGGGATAGATATCTTCAGTGGAGAAACAGCTGGTAGGCATGACGTAGTCTCCAAGTAGAATGTCCCTCTGTGGTGGTATTGCAAACCTGGCAGGACAAGTGGAGGTCTTCTTCTTCTCATCTGGAACTTCAGTAGAGAAGCCGTAGGTAGGAATGACGTCATCTCCAGGTAAGTTGTCCCTCTGTGGTGGTGATGCAAACCTTGTCGGGCAGGTGGAGGTATTCATGGCAGTGGTCGTCATTACACAGTATGGAGTGATGTTAGGACCTCGGTGCTTGCCATAGCGCAGGTTCGTGCCCAAGATTTGGGTAATCGTACCTGGTTCCGGGATTGTCCGGTGAAAGACAAGATCTTCCAAGGCCCCATCTGACCACTGGCGCGTAAAATGGCGCACATTCAGCCTCGCGGCCGCCGCCATTTTTGTAGTTTTTGCGGACCTCATGGCCGCCATTTTTGTAGTCCTAACGGATCTCGTGGCTCTCCGTGAATAAAGTTCAGTTGGTTGGTATAAAGAGATTAAACACGGTTCCTACCAGCTCTTTCGCTCAGGACCTTAGTCCAATGATATGGGTAGCAATGTTCATCCATTAGGGTTAAGTTTCCTCGTCAGTAAATATTCTTAGATTGCGAAAAAAATTCGAAAAAAGATCGGAAAATGATGTTAATCAAAAGGATTTGTTTATTTACAGTTGCAATTAACGGCGGGACGTTTCGGTTACAAAAAAACCTTCATCAGCCTAGCAATCTTGAGAAAGTACCTGTACGAGCGCTAATTGGTGTGCTTCCAGCATGAAGACCAAAGTGAAAGAGGGAGATGAAAGCGGGGGTTGGGCGGATATACCTTTCACCCCGTGACCTCTAAAGTTGGCGATATCCCGGACGAATTAAAAGTAAAGAAATAAAATTTCCCAAGGGGAAAGGGATTAGAAAAATGTCTAGACCCCAGAGGGGGGCGCAGACCTAAAAAATAATATTAAACTGGATATAAACTAATTGTAAAAAATTGGACCGGAAATGGTTGCATTCAGGGGCCCTCGGAAATTTGAAGAAAAGGTGGTTTGAGCCGGTGAATGGTTGCATTCAGGGACTCCAGGAGTCCAGAAGCTCCTGCGTGAATAATGGAAGCCAATTGTGGGGAAAATGAAGACTACATGAATGAAATGGATGGATGTGAATTTAGGATTAGGCATAAGGCCCGAATGGTTAGGTTTAGAGTAAGGGGAAGGGAAGGTGTTAACCTCCACTAATAAATAATAATAATAACAATCTAATTGGGGGGTCTGTGACTTAGGATTAGGCACGTAGGGATACTGTGCACCAATACAAAAATTGCCACGTCAATGGACTATATTGGACCCGTGGCCGATGTGGACCATAGCGGGTAAAGGGTGATCATCATGGATATCGTGAGTGGTGACATGCTTCGTACAGGCCTTTCAGAAACATCATTTTCCTATAGTCATATGTAAGCATATTATGCATTTACACAGTAGGTATACGTGATAGATATTGAAATAAATATAACTATGTCCCAATGTCATGTAGGTGGTGATACTTTACATGAGATGGACATGCAAAATAGAACAAAAAGAAAAAAAATAACTAGATAGCGGTGGTGGACACCAGAGTGTTACCTCAATATATAGGAACATATATCACACAGTTATATCACGATGACATGTATGGTAATAATACTTGACATGAAAAGGATGTGGAAAATTGAACAAAATGAAAAAAAATTAACTTCAAATATAGAGAGGTGACAATGGCAGTGTACAGCCCATCTACATATGTTACTATATCCCAATGTCATGCACGATGGTAATCCTTTACATGAGATGGATATGTGAAATAGAACAAAGAAAAACAAAATTAACTTTGGATTAGTGGTGGTGGACACAAGAGTGTTACCTGAATATATAGAAACATATATTACATAGCTATATCCCAATGACATGTATGGTAATGATACTTTACATGAGATGGAGATGGAAAACTGAAAAAAGAGAAATAAAACAAACTTGAGATATAGAAAGGTAGATGTGACAGTGATCGCTCAGTCTATGTGTCTGACTATATCTCAATGACACGTACGGTGGTAATACTGTACATGCAATGGACATGGAAAAGTGAAAAAAGAGAAATAAAAGTAACTTCAGGTTTGAGGTGGTAGACACAAAAGTGTTCCCTCGTAACCAACATGACTAAGACACTACCCGGGGAGACCGCCGGATAATGTCACTCGATGTGGAAATAAATATTATGACAAAACATAAAAACAGCACTGACGGGGTTAGGTTAAGAGAGGACAGCAGACAGTCAAAGACTGCCCACTGGTTAGTGTACTCGCTAATATCTATGTATGTAATGATATCTATCTCCTATCAAGGCCTGGTGGTATTAGAGTAGGAATGATGATATTTTTTTATATATTATTTAATAATTATATTATTAATTGTTGTTAGATGTACAGTTTTTAATTTTTGTGTTTGTTTCAACTTGAATTGTAGACACAATATTATTTATAAATATATATATACTATAAGGAGTCTAGTTTTAGTTAGTATATATTGTATCTAATTGTTTTTCTAATCTGTAGGAGCTGTGGGCTTGTCTAAAAGAAGACCAAGAGCACCCTCTGGTGGATGAAACCTGGCACAGCACTCCCATAATAACTCCAAAATCCTCCTGTACAATACAGAAATTGGAGAATTGTTCTTGTCATTGAAAGGTGTTTTTGACCGACTATGTGTAATGGTCTATCTTAGTCTAACTATCAGACTGGACACATCCATCGTAAATAGACATATAGTGGAATGCGCAGTAGTTGGATCTTATAGAAAAGATAATAGGCGTCAATTTTGTAGCTGAATTGCATAGTCAAATAGGTGTCTATTTTGTAGCTGGATTACATTCTAGAATAGGATGCACTTATGTCTCCACAGAATGTAAGTTGGGAGATACATAAAGTATCCGTGATAAAACTCCACATGTAAAAGTAACCTATGGCAGATGGAGATTAAGTTAAGGCAAGTAGGTAAACGGTTAGGACTGGGGAGGTATGTGGTGATGTTAAAGAGGTATAAACACATCCTATATAGCAAGGCATAGATAGACAGTACTAGGGGTAAGTGGCCAAACAGAAGAGGTCATGACAGGTCCTATAATGGATGATCATCATGGGGAATGTAGTAAGACGTCAACAATATTGTCTACACGTATTGCCCGATAAGGATTCATAATAGTGTAATGGACATATATATATTTTCATACTTAACCTAACATATCCTCTCAATAAAGCATTCCCTTGTAAGAACCCGACACGAACACATAACTGCAGAAGCATGCCTATTCCCTCCCACTGCTGAAAATACGAAAGAACATGGATGTGCTGAACTCTGTATATCCACTAAAGTACACTAATCACCCAGTCACAAGCCAAGCCTGTAAGGTGTAAACAAAATATGACAGTCTTGCTCATAGGCCCAAGAAAGTGGGATTGAATGTGATGGTGGTAATATTCTAGTAATAATAGTGCTTAAGGTCAAATATTGAGCGATGGTAATAATGATATAGTAATAATAGTGCTTAGAGTCGAATTATGAGCTAACCTCCAGGAATAAGAAGAGGGGAATAAAACCCTTAAATGGAAAAACAGCTGAGAGGCATAACGTCTTCTAAATAGGATATACCTCTATAACAGTAATTAAGGCTCTTTAAGGCAAATGGAGGTGTTCTGATTCTAATATGGGTCTGACAGGTATATAGATTTCACATGTGATGGTGATAATATTCTAGTGATAATAGTGTTAGAGTCAATATTAAGCGATAGTAATCATAATATAGTAATAATAGTGTTTAGGGTCAAATTATGAGCTAGCCTCCAGGAATAAGGGGAGGGGAATAAAAACCTTAAATGGAAAAACAGCTGAAAGGCATGACGTCATCTAAATAGGCTACCCCTCTATGACAGTGATTTACGCCCTTTAAGGCAATGGAGGTGTTCTATTTCTAATATAGGTATGACAGGTATATGAATTTCACAGTCCCAATGTAAAACCTGGATTCCCCCGATGGGGTTAAGCCAAGCAGAAGGAGGAGGGATAGATATCTTCAGTGGAGAAACAGCTGGTAGGCATGACGTAGTCTCCAAGTAGAATGTCCCTCTGTGGTGGTATTGCAAACCTGGCAGGACAAGTGGAGGTCTTCTTCTTCTCATCTGGAACTTCAGTAGAGAAGCCGTAGGTAGGAATGACGTCATCTCCAGGTAAGTTGTCCCTCTGTGGTGGTGATGCAAACCTTGTCGGGCAGGTGGAGGTATTCATGGCAGTGGTCGTCATTACACAGTATGGAGTGATGTTAGGACCTCGGTGCTTGCCATAGCGCAGGTTCGTGCCCAAGATTTGGGTAATCGTACCTGGTTCCGGGATTGTCCGGTGAAAGACAAGATCTTCCAAGGCCCCATCTGACCACTGGCGCGTAAAATGGCGCACATTCAGCCTCGCGGCCGCCGCCATTTTTGTAGTTTTTGCGGACCTCATGGCCGCCATTTTTGTAGTCCTAACGGATCTCGTGGCTCTCCGTGAATAAAGTTCAGTTGGTTGGTATAAAGAGATTAAACACGGTTCCTACCAGCTCTTTCGCTCAGGACCTTAGTCCAATGATATGGGTAGCAATGTTCATCCATTAGGGTTAAGTTTCCTCGTCAGTAAATATTCTTAGATTGCGAAAAAAATTCGAAAAAAGATCGGAAAATGATGTTAATCAAAAGGATTTGTTTATTTACAGTTGCAATTAACGGCGGGACGTTTCGGTTACAAAAAAACCTTCATCAGCCTAGCAATCTTGAGAAAGTACCTGTACGAGCGCTAATTGGTGTGCTTCCAGCATGAAGACCAAAGTGAAAGAGGGAGATGAAAGCGGGGGTTGGGCGGATATACCTTTCACCCCGTGACCTCTAAAGTTGGCGATATCCCGGACGAATTAAAAGTAAAGAAATAAAATTTCCCAAGGGGAAAGGGATTAGAAAAATGTCTAGACCCCAGAGGGGGGCGCAGACCTAAAAAATAATATTAAACTGGATATAAACTAATTGTAAAAAATTGGACCGGAAATGGTTGCATTCAGGGGCCCTCGGAAATTTGAAGAAAAGGTGGTTTGAGCCGGTGAATGGTTGCATTCAGGGACTCCAGGAGTCCAGAAGCTCCTGCGTGAATAATGGAAGCCAATTGTGGGGAAAATGAAGACTACATGAATGAAATGGATGGATGTGAATTTAGGATTAGGCATAAGGCCCGAATGGTTAGGTTTAGAGTAAGGGGAAGGGAAGGTGTTAACCTCCACTAATAAATAATAATAATAACAATCTAATTGGGGGGTCTGTGACTTAGGATTAGGCACGTAGGGATACTGTGCACCAATACAAAAATTGCCACGTCAATGGACTATATTGGACCCGTGGCCGATGTGGACCATAGCGGGTAAAGGGTGATCATCATGGATATCGTGAGTGGTGACATGCTTCGTACAGGCCTTTCAGAAACATCATTTTCCTATAGTCATATGTAAGCATATTATGCATTTACACAGTAGGTATACGTGATAGATATTGAAATAAATATAACTATGTCCCAATGTCATGTAGGTGGTGATACTTTACATGAGATGGACATGCAAAATAGAACAAAAAGAAAAAAAATAACTAGATAGCGGTGGTGGACACCAGAGTGTTACCTCAATATATAGGAACATATATCACACAGTTATATCACGATGACATGTATGGTAATAATACTTGACATGAAAAGGATGTGGAAAATTGAACAAAATGAAAAAAAATTAACTTCAAATATAGAGAGGTGACAATGGCAGTGTACAGCCCATCTACATATGTTACTATATCCCAATGTCATGCACGATGGTAATCCTTTACATGAGATGGATATGTGAAATAGAACAAAGAAAAACAAAATTAACTTTGGATTAGTGGTGGTGGACACAAGAGTGTTACCTGAATATATAGAAACATATATTACATAGCTATATCCCAATGACATGTATGGTAATGATACTTTACATGAGATGGAGATGGAAAACTGAAAAAAGAGAAATAAAACAAACTTGAGATATAGAAAGGTAGATGTGACAGTGATCGCTCAGTCTATGTGTCTGACTATATCTCAATGACACGTACGGTGGTAATACTGTACATGCAATGGACATGGAAAAGTGAAAAAAGAGAAATAAAAGTAACTTCAGGTTTGAGGTGGTAGACACAAAAGTGTTCCCTCGTAACCAACATGACTAAGACACTACCCGGGGAGACCGCCGGATAATGTCACTCGATGTGGAAATAAATATTATGACAAAACATAAAAACAGCACTGACGGGGTTAGGTTAAGAGAGGACAGCAGACAGTCAAAGACTGCCCACTGGTTAGTGTACTCGCTAATATCTATGTATGTAATGATATCTATCTCCTATCAAGGCCTGGTGGTATTAGAGTAGGAATGATGATATTTTTTTATATATTATTTAATAATTATATTATTAATTGTTGTTAGATGTACAGTTTTTAATTTTTGTGTTTGTTTCAACTTGAATTGTAGACACAATATTATTTATAAATATATATATACTATAAGGAGTCTAGTTTTAGTTAGTATATATTGTATCTAATTGTTTTTCTAATCTGTAGGAGCTGTGGGCTTGTCTAAAAGAAGACCAAGAGCACCCTCTGGTGGATGAAACCTGGCACAGCACTCCCATAATAACTCCAAAATCCTCCTGTACAATACAGAAATTGGAGAATTGTTCTTGTCATTGAAAGGTGTTTTTGACCGACTATGTGTAATGGTCTATCTTAGTCTAACTATCAGACTGGACACATCCATCGTAAATAGACATATAGTGGAATGCGCAGTAGTTGGATCTTATAGAAAAGATAATAGGCGTCAATTTTGTAGCTGAATTGCATAGTCAAATAGGTGTCTATTTTGTAGCTGGATTACATTCTAGAATAGGATGCACTTATGTCTCCACAGAATGTAAGTTGGGAGATACATAAAGTATCCGTGATAAAACTCCACATGTAAAAGTAACCTATGGCAGATGGAGATTAAGTTAAGGCAAGTAGGTAAACGGTTAGGACTGGGGAGGTATGTGGTGATGTTAAAGAGGTATAAACACATCCTATATAGCAAGGCATAGATAGACAGTACTAGGGGTAAGTGGCCAAACAGAAGAGGTCATGACAGGTCCTATAATGGATGATCATCATGGGGAATGTAGTAAGACGTCAACAATATTGTCTACACGTATTGCCCGATAAGGATTCATAATAGTGTAATGGACATATATATATTTTCATACTTAACCTAACATATCCTCTCAATAAAGCATTCCCTTGTAAGAACCCGACACGAACACATAACTGCAGAAGCATGCCTATTCCCTCCCACTGCTGAAAATACGAAAGAACATGGATGTGCTGAACTCTGTATATCCACTAAAGTACACTAATCACCCAGTCACAAGCCAAGCCTGTAAGGTGTAAACAAAATATGACAGTCTTGCTCATAGGCCCAAGAAAGTGGGATTGAATGTGATGGTGGTAATATTCTAGTAATAATAGTGCTTAAGGTCAAATATTGAGCGATGGTAATAATGATATAGTAATAATAGTGCTTAGAGTCGAATTATGAGCTAACCTCCAGGAATAAGAAGAGGGGAATAAAACCCTTAAATGGAAAAACAGCTGAGAGGCATAACGTCTTCTAAATAGGATATACCTCTATAACAGTAATTAAGGCTCTTTAAGGCAAATGGAGGTGTTCTGATTCTAATATGGGTCTGACAGGTATATAGATTTCACATGTGATGGTGATAATATTCTAGTGATAATAGTGTTAGAGTCAATATTAAGCGATAGTAATCATAATATAGTAATAATAGTGTTTAGGGTCAAATTATGAGCTAGCCTCCAGGAATAAGGGGAGGGGAATAAAAACCTTAAATGGAAAAACAGCTGAAAGGCATGACGTCATCTAAATAGGCTACCCCTCTATGACAGTGATTTACGCCCTTTAAGGCAATGGAGGTGTTCTATTTCTAATATAGGTATGACAGGTATATGAATTTCACAGTCCCAATGTAAAACCTGGATTCCCCCGATGGGGTTAAGCCAAGCAGAAGGAGGAGGGATAGATATCTTCAGTGGAGAAACAGCTGGTAGGCATGACGTAGTCTCCAAGTAGAATGTCCCTCTGTGGTGGTATTGCAAACCTGGCAGGACAAGTGGAGGTCTTCTTCTTCTCATCTGGAACTTCAGTAGAGAAGCCGTAGGTAGGAATGACGTCATCTCCAGGTAAGTTGTCCCTCTGTGGTGGTGATGCAAACCTTGTCGGGCAGGTGGAGGTATTCATGGCAGTGGTCGTCATTACACAGTATGGAGTGATGTTAGGACCTCGGTGCTTGCCATAGCGCAGGTTCGTGCCCAAGATTTGGGTAATCGTACCTGGTTCCGGGATTGTCCGGTGAAAGACAAGATCTTCCAAGGCCCCATCTGACCACTGGCGCGTAAAATGGCGCACATTCAGCCTCGCGGCCGCCGCCATTTTTGTAGTTTTTGCGGACCTCATGGCCGCCATTTTTGTAGTCCTAACGGATCTCGTGGCTCTCCGTGAATAAAGTTCAGTTGGTTGGTATAAAGAGATTAAACACGGTTCCTACCAGCTCTTTCGCTCAGGACCTTAGTCCAATGATATGGGTAGCAATGTTCATCCATTAGGGTTAAGTTTCCTCGTCAGTAAATATTCTTAGATTGCGAAAAAAATTCGAAAAAAGATCGGAAAATGATGTTAATCAAAAGGATTTGTTTATTTACAGTTGCAATTAACGGCGGGACGTTTCGGTTACAAAAAAACCTTCATCAGCCTAGCAATCTTGAGAAAGTACCTGTACGAGCGCTAATTGGTGTGCTTCCAGCATGAAGACCAAAGTGAAAGAGGGAGATGAAAGCGGGGGTTGGGCGGATATACCTTTCACCCCGTGACCTCTAAAGTTGGCGATATCCCGGACGAATTAAAAGTAAAGAAATAAAATTTCCCAAGGGGAAAGGGATTAGAAAAATGTCTAGACCCCAGAGGGGGGCGCAGACCTAAAAAATAATATTAAACTGGATATAAACTAATTGTAAAAAATTGGACCGGAAATGGTTGCATTCAGGGGCCCTCGGAAATTTGAAGAAAAGGTGGTTTGAGCCGGTGAATGGTTGCATTCAGGGACTCCAGGAGTCCAGAAGCTCCTGCGTGAATAATGGAAGCCAATTGTGGGGAAAATGAAGACTACATGAATGAAA
Source organism: Ammodytes marinus (assembly GCF_949987685.1). Lineage (NCBI taxonomy): Eukaryota > Metazoa > Chordata > Actinopteri > Uranoscopiformes > Ammodytidae > Ammodytes > Ammodytes marinus. The sequence goes on from NW_027648174.1 coordinate 77,796, forward strand.
TGGATGGATGTGAATTTAGGATTAGGCATAAGGCCCGAATGGTTAGGTTTAGAGTAAGGGGAAGGGAAGGTGTTAACCTCCACTAATAAATAATAATAATAACAATCTAATTGGGGGGTCTGTGACTTAGGATTAGGCACGTAGGGATACTGTGCACCAATACAAAAATTGCCACGTCAATGGACTATATTGGACCCGTGGCCGATGTGGACCATAGCGGGTAAAGGGTGATCATCATGGATATCGTGAGTGGTGACATGCTTCGTACAGGCCTTTCAGAAACATCATTTTCCTATAGTCATATGTAAGCATATTATGCATTTACACAGTAGGTATACGTGATAGATATTGAAATAAATATAACTATGTCCCAATGTCATGTAGGTGGTGATACTTTACATGAGATGGACATGCAAAATAGAACAAAAAGAAAAAAAATAACTAGATAGCGGTGGTGGACACCAGAGTGTTACCTCAATATATAGGAACATATATCACACAGTTATATCACGATGACATGTATGGTAATAATACTTGACATGAAAAGGATGTGGAAAATTGAACAAAATGAAAAAAAATTAACTTCAAATATAGAGAGGTGACAATGGCAGTGTACAGCCCATCTACATATGTTACTATATCCCAATGTCATGCACGATGGTAATCCTTTACATGAGATGGATATGTGAAATAGAACAAAGAAAAACAAAATTAACTTTGGATTAGTGGTGGTGGACACAAGAGTGTTACCTGAATATATAGAAACATATATTACATAGCTATATCCCAATGACATGTATGGTAATGATACTTTACATGAGATGGAGATGGAAAACTGAAAAAAGAGAAATAAAACAAACTTGAGATATAGAAAGGTAGATGTGACAGTGATCGCTCAGTCTATGTGTCTGACTATATCTCAATGACACGTACGGTGGTAATACTGTACATGCAATGGACATGGAAAAGTGAAAAAAGAGAAATAAAAGTAACTTCAGGTTTGAGGTGGTAGACACAAAAGTGTTCCCTCGTAACCAACATGACTAAGACACTACCCGGGGAGACCGCCGGATAATGTCACTCGATGTGGAAATAAATATTATGACAAAACATAAAAACAGCACTGACGGGGTTAGGTTAAGAGAGGACAGCAGACAGTCAAAGACTGCCCACTGGTTAGTGTACTCGCTAATATCTATGTATGTAATGATATCTATCTCCTATCAAGGCCTGGTGGTATTAGAGTAGGAATGATGATATTTTTTTATATATTATTTAATAATTATATTATTAATTGTTGTTAGATGTACAGTTTTTAATTTTTGTGTTTGTTTCAACTTGAATTGTAGACACAATATTATTTATAAATATATATATACTATAAGGAGTCTAGTTTTAGTTAGTATATATTGTATCTAATTGTTTTTCTAATCTGTAGGAGCTGTGGGCTTGTCTAAAAGAAGACCAAGAGCACCCTCTGGTGGATGAAACCTGGCACAGCACTCCCATAATAACTCCAAAATCCTCCTGTACAATACAGAAATTGGAGAATTGTTCTTGTCATTGAAAGGTGTTTTTGACCGACTATGTGTAATGGTCTATCTTAGTCTAACTATCAGACTGGACACATCCATCGTAAATAGACATATAGTGGAATGCGCAGTAGTTGGATCTTATAGAAAAGATAATAGGCGTCAATTTTGTAGCTGAATTGCATAGTCAAATAGGTGTCTATTTTGTAGCTGGATTACATTCTAGAATAGGATGCACTTATGTCTCCACAGAATGTAAGTTGGGAGATACATAAAGTATCCGTGATAAAACTCCACATGTAAAAGTAACCTATGGCAGATGGAGATTAAGTTAAGGCAAGTAGGTAAACGGTTAGGACTGGGGAGGTATGTGGTGATGTTAAAGAGGTATAAACACATCCTATATAGCAAGGCATAGATAGACAGTACTAGGGGTAAGTGGCCAAACAGAAGAGGTCATGACAGGTCCTATAATGGATGATCATCATGGGGAATGTAGTAAGACGTCAACAATATTGTCTACACGTATTGCCCGATAAGGATTCATAATAGTGTAATGGACATATATATATTTTCATACTTAACCTAACATATCCTCTCAATAAAGCATTCCCTTGTAAGAACCCGACACGAACACATAACTGCAGAAGCATGCCTATTCCCTCCCACTGCTGAAAATACGAAAGAACATGGATGTGCTGAACTCTGTATATCCACTAAAGTACACTAATCACCCAGTCACAAGCCAAGCCTGTAAGGTGTAAACAAAATATGACAGTCTTGCTCATAGGCCCAAGAAAGTGGGATTGAATGTGATGGTGGTAATATTCTAGTAATAATAGTGCTTAAGGTCAAATATTGAGCGATGGTAATAATGATATAGTAATAATAGTGCTTAGAGTCGAATTATGAGCTAACCTCCAGGAATAAGAAGAGGGGAATAAAACCCTTAAATGGAAAAACAGCTGAGAGGCATAACGTCTTCTAAATAGGATATACCTCTATAACAGTAATTAAGGCTCTTTAAGGCAAATGGAGGTGTTCTGATTCTAATATGGGTCTGACAGGTATATAGATTTCACATGTGATGGTGATAATATTCTAGTGATAATAGTGTTAGAGTCAATATTAAGCGATAGTAATCATAATATAGTAATAATAGTGTTTAGGGTCAAATTATGAGCTAGCCTCCAGGAATAAGGGGAGGGGAATAAAAACCTTAAATGGAAAAACAGCTGAAAGGCATGACGTCATCTAAATAGGCTACCCCTCTATGACAGTGATTTACGCCCTTTAAGGCAATGGAGGTGTTCTATTTCTAATATAGGTATGACAGGTATATGAATTTCACAGTCCCAATGTAAAACCTGGATTCCCCCGATGGGGTTAAGCCAAGCAGAAGGAGGAGGGATAGATATCTTCAGTGGAGAAACAGCTGGTAGGCATGACGTAGTCTCCAAGTAGAATGTCCCTCTGTGGTGGTATTGCAAACCTGGCAGGACAAGTGGAGGTCTTCTTCTTCTCATCTGGAACTTCAGTAGAGAAGCCGTAGGTAGGAATGACGTCATCTCCAGGTAAGTTGTCCCTCTGTGGTGGTGATGCAAACCTTGTCGGGCAGGTGGAGGTATTCATGGCAGTGGTCGTCATTACACAGTATGGAGTGATGTTAGGACCTCGGTGCTTGCCATAGCGCAGGTTCGTGCCCAAGATTTGGGTAATCGTACCTGGTTCCGGGATTGTCCGGTGAAAGACAAGATCTTCCAAGGCCCCATCTGACCACTGGCGCGTAAAATGGCGCACATTCAGCCTCGCGGCCGCCGCCATTTTTGTAGTTTTTGCGGACCTCATGGCCGCCATTTTTGTAGTCCTAACGGATCTCGTGGCTCTCCGTGAATAAAGTTCAGTTGGTTGGTATAAAGAGATTAAACACGGTTCCTACCAGCTCTTTCGCTCAGGACCTTAGTCCAATGATATGGGTAGCAATGTTCATCCATTAGGGTTAAGTTTCCTCGTCAGTAAATATTCTTAGATTGCGAAAAAAATTCGAAAAAAGATCGGAAAATGATGTTAATCAAAAGGATTTGTTTATTTACAGTTGCAATTAACGGCGGGACGTTTCGGTTACAAAAAAACCTTCATCAGCCTAGCAATCTTGAGAAAGTACCTGTACGAGCGCTAATTGGTGTGCTTCCAGCATGAAGACCAAAGTGAAAGAGGGAGATGAAAGCGGGGGTTGGGCGGATATACCTTTCACCCCGTGACCTCTAAAGTTGGCGATATCCCGGACGAATTAAAAGTAAAGAAATAAAATTTCCCAAGGGGAAAGGGATTAGAAAAATGTCTAGACCCCAGAGGGGGGCGCAGACCTAAAAAATAATATTAAACTGGATATAAACTAATTGTAAAAAATTGGACCGGAAATGGTTGCATTCAGGGGCCCTCGGAAATTTGAAGAAAAGGTGGTTTGAGCCGGTGAATGGTTGCATTCAGGGACTCCAGGAGTCCAGAAGCTCCTGCGTGAATAATGGAAGCCAATTGTGGGGAAAATGAAGACTACATGAATGAAATGGATGGATGTGAATTTAGGATTAGGCATAAGGCCCGAATGGTTAGGTTTAGAGTAAGGGGAAGGGAAGGTGTTAACCTCCACTAATAAATAATAATAATAACAATCTAATTGGGGGGTCTGTGACTTAGGATTAGGCACGTAGGGATACTGTGCACCAATACAAAAATTGCCACGTCAATGGACTATATTGGACCCGTGGCCGATGTGGACCATAGCGGGTAAAGGGTGATCATCATGGATATCGTGAGTGGTGACATGCTTCGTACAGGCCTTTCAGAAACATCATTTTCCTATAGTCATATGTAAGCATATTATGCATTTACACAGTAGGTATACGTGATAGATATTGAAATAAATATAACTATGTCCCAATGTCATGTAGGTGGTGATACTTTACATGAGATGGACATGCAAAATAGAACAAAAAGAAAAAAAATAACTAGATAGCGGTGGTGGACACCAGAGTGTTACCTCAATATATAGGAACATATATCACACAGTTATATCACGATGACATGTATGGTAATAATACTTGACATGAAAAGGATGTGGAAAATTGAACAAAATGAAAAAAAATTAACTTCAAATATAGAGAGGTGACAATGGCAGTGTACAGCCCATCTACATATGTTACTATATCCCAATGTCATGCACGATGGTAATCCTTTACATGAGATGGATATGTGAAATAGAACAAAGAAAAACAAAATTAACTTTGGATTAGTGGTGGTGGACACAAGAGTGTTACCTGAATATATAGAAACATATATTACATAGCTATATCCCAATGACATGTATGGTAATGATACTTTACATGAGATGGAGATGGAAAACTGAAAAAAGAGAAATAAAACAAACTTGAGATATAGAAAGGTAGATGTGACAGTGATCGCTCAGTCTATGTGTCTGACTATATCTCAATGACACGTACGGTGGTAATACTGTACATGCAATGGACATGGAAAAGTGAAAAAAGAGAAATAAAAGTAACTTCAGGTTTGAGGTGGTAGACACAAAAGTGTTCCCTCGTAACCAACATGACTAAGACACTACCCGGGGAGACCGCCGGATAATGTCACTCGATGTGGAAATAAATATTATGACAAAACATAAAAACAGCACTGACGGGGTTAGGTTAAGAGAGGACAGCAGACAGTCAAAGACTGCCCACTGGTTAGTGTACTCGCTAATATCTATGTATGTAATGATATCTATCTCCTATCAAGGCCTGGTGGTATTAGAGTAGGAATGATGATATTTTTTTATATATTATTTAATAATTATATTATTAATTGTTGTTAGATGTACAGTTTTTAATTTTTGTGTTTGTTTCAACTTGAATTGTAGACACAATATTATTTATAAATATATATATACTATAAGGAGTCTAGTTTTAGTTAGTATATATTGTATCTAATTGTTTTTCTAATCTGTAGGAGCTGTGGGCTTGTCTAAAAGAAGACCAAGAGCACCCTCTGGTGGATGAAACCTGGCACAGCACTCCCATAATAACTCCAAAATCCTCCTGTACAATACAGAAATTGGAGAATTGTTCTTGTCATTGAAAGGTGTTTTTGACCGACTATGTGTAATGGTCTATCTTAGTCTAACTATCAGACTGGACACATCCATCGTAAATAGACATATAGTGGAATGCGCAGTAGTTGGATCTTATAGAAAAGATAATAGGCGTCAATTTTGTAGCTGAATTGCATAGTCAAATAGGTGTCTATTTTGTAGCTGGATTACATTCTAGAATAGGATGCACTTATGTCTCCACAGAATGTAAGTTGGGAGATACATAAAGTATCCGTGATAAAACTCCACATGTAAAAGTAACCTATGGCAGATGGAGATTAAGTTAAGGCAAGTAGGTAAACGGTTAGGACTGGGGAGGTATGTGGTGATGTTAAAGAGGTATAAACACATCCTATATAGCAAGGCATAGATAGACAGTACTAGGGGTAAGTGGCCAAACAGAAGAGGTCATGACAGGTCCTATAATGGATGATCATCATGGGGAATGTAGTAAGACGTCAACAATATTGTCTACACGTATTGCCCGATAAGGATTCATAATAGTGTAATGGACATATATATATTTTCATACTTAACCTAACATATCCTCTCAATAAAGCATTCCCTTGTAAGAACCCGACACGAACACATAACTGCAGAAGCATGCCTATTCCCTCCCACTGCTGAAAATACGAAAGAACATGGATGTGCTGAACTCTGTATATCCACTAAAGTACACTAATCACCCAGTCACAAGCCAAGCCTGTAAGGTGTAAACAAAATATGACAGTCTTGCTCATAGGCCCAAGAAAGTGGGATTGAATGTGATGGTGGTAATATTCTAGTAATAATAGTGCTTAAGGTCAAATATTGAGCGATGGTAATAATGATATAGTAATAATAGTGCTTAGAGTCGAATTATGAGCTAACCTCCAGGAATAAGAAGAGGGGAATAAAACCCTTAAATGGAAAAACAGCTGAGAGGCATAACGTCTTCTAAATAGGATATACCTCTATAACAGTAATTAAGGCTCTTTAAGGCAAATGGAGGTGTTCTGATTCTAATATGGGTCTGACAGGTATATAGATTTCACATGTGATGGTGATAATATTCTAGTGATAATAGTGTTAGAGTCAATATTAAGCGATAGTAATCATAATATAGTAATAATAGTGTTTAGGGTCAAATTATGAGCTAGCCTCCAGGAATAAGGGGAGGGGAATAAAAACCTTAAATGGAAAAACAGCTGAAAGGCATGACGTCATCTAAATAGGCTACCCCTCTATGACAGTGATTTACGCCCTTTAAGGCAATGGAGGTGTTCTATTTCTAATATAGGTATGACAGGTATATGAATTTCACAGTCCCAATGTAAAACCTGGATTCCCCCGATGGGGTTAAGCCAAGCAGAAGGAGGAGGGATAGATATCTTCAGTGGAGAAACAGCTGGTAGGCATGACGTAGTCTCCAAGTAGAATGTCCCTCTGTGGTGGTATTGCAAACCTGGCAGGACAAGTGGAGGTCTTCTTCTTCTCATCTGGAACTTCAGTAGAGAAGCCGTAGGTAGGAATGACGTCATCTCCAGGTAAGTTGTCCCTCTGTGGTGGTGATGCAAACCTTGTCGGGCAGGTGGAGGTATTCATGGCAGTGGTCGTCATTACACAGTATGGAGTGATGTTAGGACCTCGGTGCTTGCCATAGCGCAGGTTCGTGCCCAAGATTTGGGTAATCGTACCTGGTTCCGGGATTGTCCGGTGAAAGACAAGATCTTCCAAGGCCCCATCTGACCACTGGCGCGTAAAATGGCGCACATTCAGCCTCGCGGCCGCCGCCATTTTTGTAGTTTTTGCGGACCTCATGGCCGCCATTTTTGTAGTCCTAACGGATCTCGTGGCTCTCCGTGAATAAAGTTCAGTTGGTTGGTATAAAGAGATTAAACACGGTTCCTACCAGCTCTTTCGCTCAGGACCTTAGTCCAATGATATGGGTAGCAATGTTCATCCATTAGGGTTAAGTTTCCTCGTCAGTAAATATTCTTAGATTGCGAAAAAAATTCGAAAAAAGATCGGAAAATGATGTTAATCAAAAGGATTTGTTTATTTACAGTTGCAATTAACGGCGGGACGTTTCGGTTACAAAAAAACCTTCATCAGCCTAGCAATCTTGAGAAAGTACCTGTACGAGCGCTAATTGGTGTGCTTCCAGCATGAAGACCAAAGTGAAAGAGGGAGATGAAAGCGGGGGTTGGGCGGATATACCTTTCACCCCGTGACCTCTAAAGTTGGCGATATCCCGGACGAATTAAAAGTAAAGAAATAAAATTTCCCAAGGGGAAAGGGATTAGAAAAATGTCTAGACCCCAGAGGGGGGCGCAGACCTAAAAAATAATATTAAACTGGATATAAACTAATTGTAAAAAATTGGACCGGAAATGGTTGCATTCAGGGGCCCTCGGAAATTTGAAGAAAAGGTGGTTTGAGCCGGTGAATGGTTGCATTCAGGGACTCCAGGAGTCCAGAAGCTCCTGCGTGAATAATGGAAGCCAATTGTGGGGAAAATGAAGACTACATGAATGAAATGGATGGATGTGAATTTAGGATTAGGCATAAGGCCCGAATGGTTAGGTTTAGAGTAAGGGGAAGGGAAGGTGTTAACCTCCACTAATAAATAATAATAATAACAATCTAATTGGGGGGTCTGTGACTTAGGATTAGGCACGTAGGGATACTGTGCACCAATACAAAAATTGCCACGTCAATGGACTATATTGGACCCGTGGCCGATGTGGACCATAGCGGGTAAAGGGTGATCATCATGGATATCGTGAGTGGTGACATGCTTCGTACAGGCCTTTCAGAAACATCATTTTCCTATAGTCATATGTAAGCATATTATGCATTTACACAGTAGGTATACGTGATAGATATTGAAATAAATATAACTATGTCCCAATGTCATGTAGGTGGTGATACTTTACATGAGATGGACATGCAAAATAGAACAAAAAGAAAAAAAATAACTAGATAGCGGTGGTGGACACCAGAGTGTTACCTCAATATATAGGAACATATATCACACAGTTATATCACGATGACATGTATGGTAATAATACTTGACATGAAAAGGATGTGGAAAATTGAACAAAATGAAAAAAAATTAACTTCAAATATAGAGAGGTGACAATGGCAGTGTACAGCCCATCTACATATGTTACTATATCCCAATGTCATGCACGATGGTAATCCTTTACATGAGATGGATATGTGAAATAGAACAAAGAAAAACAAAATTAACTTTGGATTAGTGGTGGTGGACACAAGAGTGTTACCTGAATATATAGAAACATATATTACATAGCTATATCCCAATGACATGTATGGTAATGATACTTTACATGAGATGGAGATGGAAAACTGAAAAAAGAGAAATAAAACAAACTTGAGATATAGAAAGGTAGATGTGACAGTGATCGCTCAGTCTATGTGTCTGACTATATCTCAATGACACGTACGGTGGTAATACTGTACATGCAATGGACATGGAAAAGTGAAAAAAGAGAAATAAAAGTAACTTCAGGTTTGAGGTGGTAGACACAAAAGTGTTCCCTCGTAACCAACATGACTAAGACACTACCCGGGGAGACCGCCGGATAATGTCACTCGATGTGGAAATAAATATTATGACAAAACATAAAAACAGCACTGACGGGGTTAGGTTAAGAGAGGACAGCAGACAGTCAAAGACTGCCCACTGGTTAGTGTACTCGCTAATATCTATGTATGTAATGATATCTATCTCCTATCAAGGCCTGGTGGTATTAGAGTAGGAATGATGATATTTTTTTATATATTATTTAATAATTATATTATTAATTGTTGTTAGATGTACAGTTTTTAATTTTTGTGTTTGTTTCAACTTGAATTGTAGACACAATATTATTTATAAATATATATATACTATAAGGAGTCTAGTTTTAGTTAGTATATATTGTATCTAATAGTTTTTCTAATCTGTAGGAGCTGTGGGCTTGTCTAAAAGAAGACCAAGAGCACCCTCTGGTGGATGAAACCTGGCACAGCACTCCCATAATAACTCCAAAATCCTCCTGTACAATACAGAAATTGGAGAATTGTTCTTGTCATTGAAAGGTGTTTTTGACCGACTATGTGTAATGGTCTATCTTAGTCTAACTATCAGACTGGACACATCCATCGTAAATAGACATATAGTGGAATGCGCAGTAGTTGGATCTTATAGAAAAGATAATAGGCGTCAATTTTGTAGCTGAATTGCATAGTCAAATAGGTGTCTATTTTGTAGCTGGATTACATTCTAGAATAGGATGCACTTATGTCTCCACAGAATGTAAGTTGGGAGATACATAAAGTATCCGTGATAAAACTCCACATGTAAAAGTAACCTATGGCAGATGGAGATTAAGTTAAGGCAAGTAGGTAAACGGTTAGGACTGGGGAGGTATGTGGTGATGTTAAAGAGGTATAAACACATCCTATATAGCAAGGCATAGATAGACAGTACTAGGGGTAAGTGGCCAAACAGAAGAGGTCATGACAGGTCCTATAATGGATGATCATCATGGGGAATGTAGTAAGACGTCAACAATATTGTCTACACGTATTGCCCGATAAGGATTCATAATAGTGTAATGGACATATATATATTTTCATACTTAACCTAACATATCCTCTCAATAAAGCATTCCCTTGTAAGAACCCGACACGAACACATAACTGCAGAAGCATGCCTATTCCCTCCCACTGCTGAAAATACGAAAGAACATGGATGTGCTGAACTCTGTATATCCACTAAAGTACACTAATCACCCAGTCACAAGCCAAGCCTGTAAGGTGTAAACAAAATATGACAGTCTTGCTCATAGGCCCAAGAAAGTGGGATTGAATGTGATGGTGGTAATATTCTAGTAATAATAGTGCTTAAGGTCAAATATTGAGCGATGGTAATAATGATATAGTAATAATAGTGCTTAGAGTCGAATTATGAGCTAACCTCCAGGAATAAGAAGAGGGGAATAAAACCCTTAAATGGAAAAACAGCTGAGAGGCATAACGTCTTCTAAATAGGATATACCTCTATAACAGTAATTAAGGCTCTTTAAGGCAAATGGAGGTGTTCTGATTCTAATATGGGTCTGACAGGTATATAGATTTCACATGTGATGGTGATAATATTCTAGTGATAATAGTGTTAGAGTCAATATTAAGCGATAGTAATCATAATATAGTAATAATAGTGTTTAGGGTCAAATTATGAGCTAGCCTCCAGGAATAAGGGAAGGGGAATAAAAACCTTAAATGGAAAAACAGCTGAAAGGCATGACGTCATCTAAATAGGCTACCCCTCTATGACAGTGATTTACGCCCTTTAAGGCAATGGAGGTGTTCTATTTCTAATATAGGTATGACAGGTATATGAATTTCACAGTCCCAATGTAAAACCTGGATTCCCCCGATGGGGTTAAGCCAAGCAGAAGGAGGAGGGATAGATATCTTCAGTGGAGAAACAGCTGGTAGGCATGACGTAGTCTCCAAGTAGAATGTCCCTCTGTGGTGGTATTGCAAACCTGGCAGGACAAGTGGAGGTCTTCTTCTTCTCATCTGGAACTTCAGTAGAGAAGCCGTAGGTAGGAATGACGTCATCTCCAGGTAAGTTGTCCCTCTGTGGTGATGATGCAAACCTTGTCGGGCAGGTGGAGGTATTCATGGCAGTGGTCGTCATTACACAGTATGGAGTGATGTTAGGACCTCGGTGCTTGCCATAGCGCAGGTTCGTGCCCAAGATTTGGGTAATCGTACCTGGTTCCGGGATTGTCCGGTGAAGGACAAGATCTTCCAAGGCCCCATCTGACCACTGGCGCGTAAAATGGCGCACATTCAGCCTCGCGGCCGCCGCCATTTTTGTAGTTTTTGCGGACCTCATGGCCGCCATTTTTGTAGTCCTAACGGATCTCGTGGCTCTCCGTGAATAAAGTTCAGTTGGTTGGTATAAAGAGATTAAACACGGTTCTTACCAGCTCTTTCGCTCAGGACCTTAGTCCAATGATATGGGTAGCAATGTTCATCCATTAGGGTTAAGTTTCCTCGTCAGTAAATATTCTTAGATTGCGAAAAAAATTCGAAAAAAGATCGGAAAATGATGTTAATCAAAAGGATTTGTTTATTTACAGTTGCAATTAACGGCGGGACGTTTCGGTTACAAAAAAACCTTCATCAGCCTAGCAATCTTGAGAAAGTACCTGTACGAGCGCTAATTGGTGTGCTTCCAGCATGAAGACCAGAGTGAAAGAGGGAGATGAAGGCGGGGGTTGGGCGGATATACCTTTCACCCCGTGACCTCTAAAGTTGGCGATATCCCGGACGAATTAAAAGTAAAGAAATAAAATTTCCCAAGGGGAAAGGGATTAGAAAAATGTCTAGACCCCAGAGGGGGGCGCAGACCTAAAAAATAAAATTATATGAAACTGGATATAAACTAATTGTAAAAAATTGGACCGGAAATGGTTGCATTCAGGGGCCCTCGGAAATTTGAAGAAAAGGTGGTTTGAGCCGGTGAATGGTTGCATTCAGGGACTCCAGGAGTCCAGAAGCTCCTGCGTGAATAATGGAAGCCAATAGTGGGGAAAATGAAGACTATATGAGTGAAATGGATGGATGTGAATTTAGGATTAGGCATAAGGCCCGAATGGTTAGGTTTAGAGTAAGGGGAAGGGAAGGTGTTAACCTCCACTAATAAATAATAATAATAACAATCTAATTGGGGGGTCTGTGACTTAGGATTAGGCACGTAGGGATACTGTGCACCAATACAAAAATTGCCACGTCAATGGACTATATTGGACCCGTGGCCGATGTGGACCATAGCGGGTAGAGGGTGATCATCATGGATATCGTGAGTGGTGACATGCTTCGTACAGGCCTTTCAGAAACATCATTTTCCTATAGTCATATGTAAGCATATTATGCATTTACACAGTAGGTATACGTGATAGATATTGAAATAAATATAACTATGTCCCAATGTCATGTAGGTGGTGATACTTTACATGAGATGGACATGCAAAATAGAACAAAAAGAAATAAAAATAACTTTAGATAGCGGTGGTGGACACCAGAGTGTTACCTCAATATATAGGAACATATATCACACAGTTATATCAGGATGACATGTATGGTAATAATACTTGACATGAAAAGGATGTGGAAAACTGAACAAAATGAAAAAAAATTAACTTCAAATATAGAGAGGTGACAATGGCAGTGTACAGCCCATCTACATATGTTACTATATCCCAATGTCATGCACGATGGTAATCCTTTACATGAGATGGATATGTGAAATAGAACAAAGAAAAACAAAATTAACTTTGGATTAGTGGTGGTGGACACAAGAGTGTTACCTGAATATATAGAAACATATATTACATAGCTATATCCCAATGACATGTATGGTAATGATACTTTACATGAGATGGAGATGGAAAACTGAAAAAAGAGAAATAAAACAAACTTGAGATATAGAAAGGTAGATGTGACAGTGATCGCTCAATCTATGTGTCTGACTATATCTCAATGACACGTACGGTGGTAATACTGTACATGCAATGGACATGGAAAAGTGAAAAAAGAGAAATAAAAGTAACTTCAGGTTTGAGGTGGTAGACACAAAAGTGTTCCCTCGTAACCAACATGACTAAGACACTACCCGGGGAGACCGCCGGATAATGTCACTCGATGTGGAAATAAATATTATGACAAAACATAAAAACAGCACTGACGGGGTTAGGTTAAGAGAGGACAGCAGACAGTCAAAGACTGCCCACTGGTTAGTGTACTCGCTAATATCTATGTATGTAATGATATCTATCTCCTATCAAGGCCTGGTGGTATTAGAGTAGGAATGATGATATTTTTTTATATATTATTTAATAATTATATTATTAATTGTTGTTAGATGTACAGTTTTTAATTTTTGTGTTTGTTTCAACTTGAATTGTAGACACAATATTATTTATAAATATATATATACTATAAGGAGTCTAGTTTTAGTTAGTATATATTGTATCTAATAGTTTTTCTAATCTGTAGGAGCTGTGGGCTTGTCTAAAAGAAGACCAAGAGCACCCTCTGGTGGATGAAACCTGGCACAGCACTCCCATAATAACTCCAAAATCCTCCTGTACAATACAGAAATTGGAGAATTGTTCTTGTCATTGAAAGGTGTTTTTGACCGACTATGTGTAATGGTCTATCTTAGTCTAACTATCAGACTGGACACATCCATCGTAAATAGACATATAGTGGAATGCGCAGTAGTTGGATCTTATAGAAAAGATAATAGGCGTCAATTTTGTAGCTGAATTGCATAGTCAAATAGGTGTCTATTTTGTAGCTGGATTACATTCTAGAATAGGATGCACTTATGTCTCCACAGAATGTAAGTTGGGAGATACATAAAGTATCCGTGATAAAACTCCACATGTAAAAGTAACCTATGGCAGATGGAGATTAAGTTAAGGCAAGTAGGTAAACGGTTAGGACTGGGGAGGTATGTGGTGATGTTAAAGAGGTATAAACACATCCTATATAGCAAGGCATAGATAGACAGTACTAGGGGTAAGTGGCCAAACAGAAGAGGTCATGACAGGTCCTATAATGGATGATCATCATGGGGAATGTAGTAAGACGTCAACAATATTGTCTACACGTATTGCCCGATAAGGATTCATAATAGTGTAATGGACATATATATATTTTCATACTTAACCTAACATATCCTCTCAATAAAGCATTCCCTTGTAAGAACCCGACACGAACACATAACTGCAGAAGCATGCCTATTCCCTCCCACTGCTGAAAATACGAAAGAACATGGATGTGCTGAACTCTGTATATCCACTAAAGTACACTAATCACCCAGTCACAAGCCAAGCCTGTAAGGTGTAAACAAAATATGACAGTCTTGCTCATAGGCCCAAGAAAGTGGGATTGAATGTGATGGTGGTAATATTCTAGTAATAATAGTGCTTAAGGTCAAATATTGAGCGATGGTAATAATGATATAGTAATAATAGTGCTTAGAGTCGAATTATGAGCTAACCTCCAGGAATAAGAAGAGGGGAATAAAACCCTTAAATGGAAAAACAGCTGAGAGGCATAACGTCTTCTAAATAGGATATACCTCTATAACAGTAATTAAGGCTCTTTAAGGCAAATGGAGGTGTTCTGATTCTAATATGGGTCTGACAGGTATATAGATTTCACATGTGATGGTGATAATATTCTAGTGATAATAGTGTTAGAGTCAATATTAAGCGATAGTAATCATAATATAGTAATAATAGTGTTTAGGGTCAAATTATGAGCTAGCCTCCAGGAATAAGGGAAGGGGAATAAAAACCTTAAATGGAAAAACAGCTGAAAGGCATGACGTCATCTAAATAGGCTACCCCTCTATGACAGTGATTTACGCCCTTTAAGGCAATGGAGGTGTTCTATTTCTAATATAGGTATGACAGGTATATGAATTTCACAGTCCCAATGTAAAACCTGGATTCCCCCGATGGGGTTAAGCCAAGCAGAAGGAGGAGGGATAGATATCTTCAGTGGAGAAACAGCTGGTAGGCATGACGTAGTCTCCAAGTAGAATGTCCCTCTGTGGTGGTATTGCAAACCTGGCAGGACAAGTGGAGGTCTTCTTCTTCTCATCTGGAACTTCAGTAGAGAAGCCGTAGGTAGGAATGACGTCATCTCCAGGTAAGTTGTCCCTCTGTGGTGATGATGCAAACCTTGTCGGGCAGGTGGAGGTATTCATGGCAGTGGTCGTCATTACACAGTATGGAGTGATGTTAGGACCTCGGTGCTTGCCATAGCGCAGGTTCGTGCCCAAGATTTGGGTAATCGTACCTGGTTCCGGGATTGTCCGGTGAAGGACAAGATCTTCCAAGGCCCCATCTGACCACTGGCGCGTAAAATGGCGCACATTCAGCCTCGCGGCCGCCGCCATTTTTGTAGTTTTTGCGGACCTCATGGCCGCCATTTTTGTAGTCCTAACGGATCTCGTGGCTCTCCGTGAATAAAGTTCAGTTGGTTGGTATAAAGAGATTAAACACGGTTCTTACCAGCTCTTTCGCTCAGGACCTTAGTCCAATGATATGGGTAGCAATGTTCATCCATTAGGGTTAAGTTTCCTCGTCAGTAAATATTCTTAGATTGCGAAAAAAATTCGAAAAAAGATCGGAAAATGATGTTAATCAAAAGGATTTGTTTATTTACAGTTGCAATTAACGGCGGGACGTTTCGGTTACAAAAAAACCTTCATCAGCCTAGCAATCTTGAGAAAGTACCTGTACGAGCGCTAATTGGTGTGCTTCCAGCATGAAGACCAGAGTGAAAGAGGGAGATGAAGGCGGGGGTTGGGCGGATATACCTTTCACCCCGTGACCTCTAAAGTTGGCGATATCCCGGACGAATTAAAAGTAAAGAAATAAAATTTCCCAAGGGGAAAGGGATTAGAAAAATGTCTAGACCCCAGAGGGGGGCGCAGACCTAAAAAATAAAATTATATGAAACTGGATATAAACTAATTGTAAAAAATTGGACCGGAAATGGTTGCATTCAGGGGCCCTCGGAAATTTGAAGAAAAGGTGGTTTGAGCCGGTGAATGGTTGCATTCAGGGACTCCAGGAGTCCAGAAGCTCCTGCGTGAATAATGGAAGCCAATAGTGGGGAAAATGAAGACTATATGAGTGAAATGGATGGATGTGAATTTAGGATTAGGCATAAGGCCCGAATGGTTAGGTTTAGAGTAAGGGGAAGGGAAGGTGTTAACCTCCACTAATAAATAATAATAATAACAATCTAATTGGGGGGTCTGTGACTTAGGATTAGGCACGTAGGGATACTGTGCACCAATACAAAAATTGCCACGTCAATGGACTATATTGGACCCGTGGCCGATGTGGACCATAGCGGGTAGAGGGTGATCATCATGGATATCGTGAGTGGTGACATGCTTCGTACAGGCCTTTCAGAAACATCATTTTCCTATAGTCATATGTAAGCATATTATGCATTTACACAGTAGGTATACGTGATAGATATTGAAATAAATATAACTATGTCCCAATGTCATGTAGGTGGTGATACTTTACATGAGATGGACATGCAAAATAGAACAAAAAGAAATAAAAATAACTTTAGATAGCGGTGGTGGACACCAGAGTGTTACCTCAATATATAGGAACATATATCACACAGTTATATCAGGATGACATGTATGGTAATAATACTTGACATGAAAAGGATGTGGAAAACTGAACAAAATGAAAAAAAATTAACTTCAAATATAGAGAGGTGACAATGGCAGTGTACAGCCCATCTACATATGTTACTATATCCCAATGTCATGCACGATGGTAATCCTTTACATGAGATGGATATGTGAAATAGAACAAAGAAAAACAAAATTAACTTTGGATTAGTGGTGGTGGACACAAGAGTGTTACCTGAATATATAGAAACATATATTACATAGCTATATCCCAATGACATGTATGGTAATGATACTTTACATGAGATGGAGATGGAAAACTGAAAAAAGAGAAATAAAACAAACTTGAGATATAGAAAGGTAGATGTGACAGTGATCGCTCAATCTATGTGTCTGACTATATCTCAATGACACGTACGGTGGTAATACTGTACATGCAATGGACATGGAAAAGTGAAAAAAGAGAAATAAAAGTAACTTCAGGTTTGAGGTGGTAGACACAAAAGTGTTCCCTCGTAACCAACATGACTAAGACACTACCCGGGGAGACCGCCGGATAATGTCACTCGATGTGGAAATAAATATTATGACAAAACATAAAAACAGCACTGACGGGGTTAGGTTAAGAGAGGACAGCAGACAGTCAAAGACTGCCCACTGGTTAGTGTACTCGCTAATATCTATGTATGTAATGATATCTATCTCCTATCAAGGCCTGGTGGTATTAGAGTAGGAATGATGATATTTTTTTATATATTATTTAATAATTATATTATTAATTGTTGTTAGATGTACAGTTTTTAATTTTTGTGTTTGTTTCAACTTGAATTGTAGACACAATATTATTTATAAATATATATATACTATAAGGAGTCTAGTTTTAGTTAGTATATATTGTATCTAATAGTTTTTCTAATCTGTAGGAGCTGTGGGCTTGTCTAAAAGAAGACCAAGAGCACCCTCTGGTGGATGAAACCTGGCACAGCACTCCCATAATAACTCCAAAATCCTCCTGTACAATACAGAAATTGGAGAATTGTTCTTGTCATTGAAAGGTGTTTTTGACCGACTATGTGTAATGGTCTATCTTAGTCTAACTATCAGACTGGACACATCCATCGTAAATAGACATATAGTGGAATGCGCAGTAGTTGGATCTTATAGAAAAGATAATAGGCGTCAATTTTGTAGCTGAATTGCATAGTCAAATAGGTGTCTATTTTGTAGCTGGATTACATTCTAGAATAGGATGCACTTATGTCTCCACAGAATGTAAGTTGGGAGATACATAAAGTATCCGTGATAAAACTCCACATGTAAAAGTAACCTATGGCAGATGGAGATTAAGTTAAGGCAAGTAGGTAAACGGTTAGGACTGGGGAGGTATGTGGTGATGTTAAAGAGGTATAAACACATCCTATATAGCAAGGCATAGATAGACAGTACTAGGGGTAAGTGGCCAAACAGAAGAGGTCATGACAGGTCCTATAATGGATGATCATCATGGGGAATGTAGTAAGACGTCAACAATATTGTCTACACGTATTGCCCGATAAGGATTCATAATAGTGTAATGGACATATATATATTTTCATACTTAACCTAACATATCCTCTCAATAAAGCATTCCCTTGTAAGAACCCGACACGAACACATAACTGCAGAAGCATGCCTATTCCCTCCCACTGCTGAAAATACGAAAGAACATGGATGTGCTGAACTCTGTATATCCACTAAAGTACACTAATCACCCAGTCACAAGCCAAGCCTGTAAGGTGTAAACAAAATATGACAGTCTTGCTCATAGGCCCAAGAAAGTGGGATTGAATGTGATGGTGGTAATATTCTAGTAATAATAGTGCTTAAGGTCAAATATTGAGCGATGGTAATAATGATATAGTAATAATAGTGCTTAGAGTCGAATTATGAGCTAACCTCCAGGAATAAGAAGAGGGGAATAAAACCCTTAAATGGAAAAACAGCTGAGAGGCATAACGTCTTCTAAATAGGATATACCTCTATAACAGTAATTAAGGCTCTTTAAGGCAAATGGAGGTGTTCTGATTCTAATATGGGTCTGACAGGTATATAGATTTCACATGTGATGGTGATAATATTCTAGTGATAATAGTGTTAGAGTCAATATTAAGCGATAGTAATCATAATATAGTAATAATAGTGTTTAGGGTCAAATTATGAGCTAGCCTCCAGGAATAAGGGAAGGGGAATAAAAACCTTAAATGGAAAAACAGCTGAAAGGCATGACGTCATCTAAATAGGCTACCCCTCTATGACAGTGATTTACGCCCTTTAAGGCAATGGAGGTGTTCTATTTCTAATATAGGTATGACAGGTATATGAATTTCACAGTCCCAATGTAAAACCTGGATTCCCCCGATGGGGTTAAGCCAAGCAGAAGGAGGAGGGATAGATATCTTCAGTGGAGAAACAGCTGGTAGGCATGACGTAGTCTCCAAGTAGAATGTCCCTCTGTGGTGGTATTGCAAACCTGGCAGGACAAGTGGAGGTCTTCTTCTTCTCATCTGGAACTTCAGTAGAGAAGCCGTAGGTAGGAATGACGTCATCTCCAGGTAAGTTGTCCCTCTGTGGTGATGATGCAAACCTTGTCGGGCAGGTGGAGGTATTCATGGCAGTGGTCGTCATTACACAGTATGGAGTGATGTTAGGACCTCGGTGCTTGCCATAGCGCAGGTTCGTGCCCAAGATTTGGGTAATCGTACCTGGTTCCGGGATTGTCCGGTGAAGGACAAGATCTTCCAAGGCCCCATCTGACCACTGGCGCGTAAAATGGCGCACATTCAGCCTCGCGGCCGCCGCCATTTTTGTAGTTTTTGCGGACCTCATGGCCGCCATTTTTGTAGTCCTAACGGATCTCGTGGCTCTCCGTGAATAAAGTTCAGTTGGTTGGTATAAAGAGATTAAACACGGTTCTTACCAGCTCTTTCGCTCAGGACCTTAGTCCAATGATATGGGTAGCAATGTTCATCCATTAGGGTTAAGTTTCCTCGTCAGTAAATATTCTTAGATTGCGAAAAAAATTCGAAAAAAGATCGGAAAATGATGTTAATCAAAAGGATTTGTTTATTTACAGTTGCAATTAACGGCGGGACGTTTCGGTTACAAAAAAACCTTCATCAGCCTAGCAATCTTGAGAAAGTACCTGTACGAGCGCTAATTGGTGTGCTTCCAGCATGAAGACCAGAGTGAAAGAGGGAGATGAAGGCGGGGGTTGGGCGGATATACCTTTCACCCCGTGACCTCTAAAGTTGGCGATATCCCGGACGAATTAAAAGTAAAGAAATAAAATTTCCCAAGGGGAAAGGGATTAGAAAAATGTCTAGACCCCAGAGGGGGGCGCAGACCTAAAAAATAAAATTATATGAAACTGGATATAAACTAATTGTAAAAAATTGGACCGGAAATGGTTGCATTCAGGGGCCCTCGGAAATTTGAAGAAAAGGTGGTTTGAGCCGGTGAATGGTTGCATTCAGGGACTCCAGGAGTCCAGAAGCTCCTGCGTGAATAATGGAAGCCAATAGTGGGGAAAATGAAGACTATATGAGTGAAATGGATGGATGTGAATTTAGGATTAGGCATAAGGCCCGAATGGTTAGGTTTAGAGTAAGGGGAAGGGAAGGTGTTAACCTCCACTAATAAATAATAATAATAACAATCTAATTGGGGGGTCTGTGACTTAGGATTAGGCACGTAGGGATACTGTGCACCAATACAAAAATTGCCACGTCAATGGACTATATTGGACCCGTGGCCGATGTGGACCATAGCGGGTAGAGGGTGATCATCATGGATATCGTGAGTGGTGACATGCTTCGTACAGGCCTTTCAGAAACATCATTTTCCTATAGTCATATGTAAGCATATTATGCATTTACACAGTAGGTATACGTGATAGATATTGAAATAAATATAACTATGTCCCAATGTCATGTAGGTGGTGATACTTTACATGAGATGGACATGCAAAATAGAACAAAAAGAAATAAAAATAACTTTAGATAGCGGTGGTGGACACCAGAGTGTTACCTCAATATATAGGAACATATATCACACAGTTATATCAGGATGACATGTATGGTAATAATACTTGACATGAAAAGGATGTGGAAAACTGAACAAAATGAAAAAAAATTAACTTCAAATATAGAGAGGTGACAATGGCAGTGTACAGCCCATCTACATATGTTACTATATCCCAATGTCATGCACGATGGTAATCCTTTACATGAGATGGATATGTGAAATAGAACAAAGAAAAACAAAATTAACTTTGGATTAGTGGTGGTGGACACAAGAGTGTTACCTGAATATATAGAAACATATATTACATAGCTATATCCCAATGACATGTATGGTAATGATACTTTACATGAGATGGAGATGGAAAACTGAAAAAAGAGAAATAAAACAAACTTGAGATATAGAAAGGTAGATGTGACAGTGATCGCTCAATCTATGTGTCTGACTATATCTCAATGACACGTACGGTGGTAATACTGTACATGCAATGGACATGGAAAAGTGAAAAAAGAGAAATAAAAGTAACTTCAGGTTTGAGGTGGTAGACACAAAAGTGTTCCCTCGTAACCAACATGACTAAGACACTACCCGGGGAGACCGCCGGATAATGTCACTCGATGTGGAAATAAATATTATGACAAAACATAAAAACAGCACTGACGGGGTTAGGTTAAGAGAGGACAGCAGACAGTCAAAGACTGCCCACTGGTTAGTGTACTCGCTAATATCTATGTATGTAATGATATCTATCTCCTATCAAGGCCTGGTGGTATTAGAGTAGGAATGATGATATTTTTTTATATATTATTTAATAATTATATTATTAATTGTTGTTAGATGTACAGTTTTTAATTTTTGTGTTTGTTTCAACTTGAATTGTAGACACAATATTATTTATAAATATATATATACTATAAGGAGTCTAGTTTTAGTTAGTATATATTGTATCTAATAGTTTTTCTAATCTGTAGGAGCTGTGGGCTTGTCTAAAAGAAGACCAAGAGCACCCTCTGGTGGATGAAACCTGGCACAGCACTCCCATAATAACTCCAAAATCCTCCTGTACAATACAGAAATTGGAGAATTGTTCTTGTCATTGAAAGGTGTTTTTGACCGACTATGTGTAATGGTCTATCTTAGTCTAACTATCAGACTGGACACATCCATCGTAAATAGACATATAGTGGAATGCGCAGTAGTTGGATCTTATAGAAAAGATAATAGGCGTCAATTTTGTAGCTGAATTGCATAGTCAAATAGGTGTCTATTTTGTAGCTGGATTACATTCTAGAATAGGATGCACTTATGTCTCCACAGAATGTAAGTTGGGAGATACATAAAGTATCCGTGATAAAACTCCACATGTAAAAGTAACCTATGGCAGATGGAGATTAAGTTAAGGCAAGTAGGTAAACGGTTAGGACTGGGGAGGTATGTGGTGATGTTAAAGAGGTATAAACACATCCTATATAGCAAGGCATAGATAGACAGTACTAGGGGTAAGTGGCCAAACAGAAGAGGTCATGACAGGTCCTATAATGGATGATCATCATGGGGAATGTAGTAAGACGTCAACAATATTGTCTACACGTATTGCCCGATAAGGATTCATAATAGTGTAATGGACATATATATATTTTCATACTTAACCTAACATATCCTCTCAATAAAGCATTCCCTTGTAAGAACCCGACACGAACACATAACTGCAGAAGCATGCCTATTCCCTCCCACTGCTGAAAATACGAAAGAACATGGATGTGCTGAACTCTGTATATCCACTAAAGTACACTAATCACCCAGTCACAAGCCAAGCCTGTAAGGTGTAAACAAAATATGACAGTCTTGCTCATAGGCCCAAGAAAGTGGGATTGAATGTGATGGTGGTAATATTCTAGTAATAATAGTGCTTAAGGTCAAATATTGAGCGATGGTAATAATGATATAGTAATAATAGTGCTTAGAGTCGAATTATGAGCTAACCTCCAGGAATAAGAAGAGGGGAATAAAACCCTTAAATGGAAAAACAGCTGAGAGGCATAACGTCTTCTAAATAGGATATACCTCTATAACAGTAATTAAGGCTCTTTAAGGCAAATGGAGGTGTTCTGATTCTAATATGGGTCTGACAGGTATATAGATTTCACATGTGATGGTGATAATATTCTAGTGATAATAGTGTTAGAGTCAATATTAAGCGATAGTAATCATAATATAGTAATAATAGTGTTTAGGGTCAAATTATGAGCTAGCCTCCAGGAATAAGGGAAGGGGAATAAAAACCTTAAATGGAAAAACAGCTGAAAGGCATGACGTCATCTAAATAGGCTACCCCTCTATGACAGTGATTTACGCCCTTTAAGGCAATGGAGGTGTTCTATTTCTAATATAGGTATGACAGGTATATGAATTTCACAGTCCCAATGTAAAACCTGGATTCCCCCGATGGGGTTAAGCCAAGCAGAAGGAGGAGGGATAGATATCTTCAGTGGAGAAACAGCTGGTAGGCATGACGTAGTCTCCAAGTAGAATGTCCCTCTGTGGTGGTATTGCAAACCTGGCAGGACAAGTGGAGGTCTTCTTCTTCTCATCTGGAACTTCAGTAGAGAAGCCGTAGGTAGGAATGACGTCATCTCCAGGTAAGTTGTCCCTCTGTGGTGATGATGCAAACCTTGTCGGGCAGGTGGAGGTATTCATGGCAGTGGTCGTCATTACACAGTATGGAGTGATGTTAGGACCTCGGTGCTTGCCATAGCGCAGGTTCGTGCCCAAGATTTGGGTAATCGTACCTGGTTCCGGGATTGTCCGGTGAAGGACAAGATCTTCCAAGGCCCCATCTGACCACTGGCGCGTAAAATGGCGCACATTCAGCCTCGCGGCCGCCGCCATTTTTGTAGTTTTTGCGGACCTCATGGCCGCCATTTTTGTAGTCCTAACGGATCTCGTGGCTCTCCGTGAATAAAGTTCAGTTGGTTGGTATAAAGAGATTAAACACGGTTCTTACCAGCTCTTTCGCTCAGGACCTTAGTCCAATGATATGGGTAGCAATGTTCATCCATTAGGGTTAAGTTTCCTCGTCAGTAAATATTCTTAGATTGCGAAAAAAATTCGAAAAAAGATCGGAAAATGATGTTAATCAAAAGGATTTGTTTATTTACAGTTGCAATTAACGGCGGGACGTTTCGGTTACAAAAAAACCTTCATCAGCCTAGCAATCTTGAGAAAGTACCTGTACGAGCGCTAATTGGTGTGCTTCCAGCATGAAGACCAGAGTGAAAGAGGGAGATGAAGGCGGGGGTTGGGCGGATATACCTTTCACCCCGTGACCTCTAAAGTTGGCGATATCCCGGACGAATTAAAAGTAAAGAAATAAAATTTCCCAAGGGGAAAGGGATTAGAAAAATGTCTAGACCCCAGAGGGGGGCGCAGACCTAAAAAATAAAATTATATGAAACTGGATATAAACTAATTGTAAAAAATTGGACCGGAAATGGTTGCATTCAGGGGCCCTCGGAAATTTGAAGAAAAGGTGGTTTGAGCCGGTGAATGGTTGCATTCAGGGACTCCAGGAGTCCAGAAGCTCCTGCGTGAATAATGGAAGCCAATAGTGGGGAAAATGAAGACTATATGAGTGAAATGGATGGATGTGAATTTAGGATTAGGCATAAGGCCCGAATGGTTAGGTTTAGAGTAAGGGGAAGGGAAGGTGTTAACCTCCACTAATAAATAATAATAATAACAATCTAATTGGGGGGTCTGTGACTTAGGATTAGGCACGTAGGGATACTGTGCACCAATACAAAAATTGCCACGTCAATGGACTATATTGGACCCGTGGCCGATGTGGACCATAGCGGGTAGAGGGTGATCATCATGGATATCGTGAGTGGTGACATGCTTCGTACAGGCCTTTCAGAAACATCATTTTCCTATAGTCATATGTAAGCATATTATGCATTTACACAGTAGGTATACGTGATAGATATTGAAATAAATATAACTATGTCCCAATGTCATGTAGGTGGTGATACTTTACATGAGATGGACATGCAAAATAGAACAAAAAGAAATAAAAATAACTTTAGATAGCGGTGGTGGACACCAGAGTGTTACCTCAATATATAGGAACATATATCACACAGTTATATCAGGATGACATGTATGGTAATAATACTTGACATGAAAAGGATGTGGAAAACTGAACAAAATGAAAAAAAATTAACTTCAAATATAGAGAGGTGACAATGGCAGTGTACAGCCCATCTACATATGTTACTATATCCCAATGTCATGCACGATGGTAATCCTTTACATGAGATGGATATGTGAAATAGAACAAAGAAAAACAAAATTAACTTTGGATTAGTGGTGGTGGACACAAGAGTGTTACCTGAATATATAGAAACATATATTACATAGCTATATCCCAATGACATGTATGGTAATGATACTTTACATGAGATGGAGATGGAAAACTGAAAAAAGAGAAATAAAACAAACTTGAGATATAGAAAGGTAGATGTGACAGTGATCGCTCAATCTATGTGTCTGACTATATCTCAATGACACGTACGGTGGTAATACTGTACATGCAATGGACATGGAAAAGTGAAAAAAGAGAAATAAAAGTAACTTCAGGTTTGAGGTGGTAGACACAAAAGTGTTCCCTCGTAACCAACATGACTAAGACACTACCCGGGGAGACCGCCGGATAATGTCACTCGATGTGGAAATAAATATTATGACAAAACATAAAAACAGCACTGACGGGGTTAGGTTAAGAGAGGACAGCAGACAGTCAAAGACTGCCCACTGGTTAGTGTACTCGCTAATATCTATGTATGTAATGATATCTATCTCCTATCAAGGCCTGGTGGTATTAGAGTAGGAATGATGATATTTTTTTATATATTATTTAATAATTATATTATTAATTGTTGTTAGATGTACAGTTTTTAATTTTTGTGTTTGTTTCAACTTGAATTGTAGACACAATATTATTTATAAATATATATATACTATAAGGAGTCTAGTTTTAGTTAGTATATATTGTATCTAATAGTTTTTCTAATCTGTAGGAGCTGTGGGCTTGTCTAAAAGAAGACCAAGAGCACCCTCTGGTGGATGAAACCTGGCACAGCACTCCCATAATAACTCCAAAATCCTCCTGTACAATACAGAAATTGGAGAATTGTTCTTGTCATTGAAAGGTGTTTTTGACCGACTATGTGTAATGGTCTATCTTAGTCTAACTATCAGACTGGACACATCCATCGTAAATAGACATATAGTGGAATGCGCAGTAGTTGGATCTTATAGAAAAGATAATAGGCGTCAATTTTGTAGCTGAATTGCATAGTCAAATAGGTGTCTATTTTGTAGCTGGATTACATTCTAGAATAGGATGCACTTATGTCTCCACAGAATGTAAGTTGGGAGATACATAAAGTATCCGTGATAAAACTCCACATGTAAAAGTAACCTATGGCAGATGGAGATTAAGTTAAGGCAAGTAGGTAAACGGTTAGGACTGGGGAGGTATGTGGTGATGTTAAAGAGGTATAAACACATCCTATATAGCAAGGCATAGATAGACAGTACTAGGGGTAAGTGGCCAAACAGAAGAGGTCATGACAGGTCCTATAATGGATGATCATCATGGGGAATGTAGTAAGACGTCAACAATATTGTCTACACGTATTGCCCGATAAGGATTCATAATAGTGTAATGGACATATATATATTTTCATACTTAACCTAACATATCCTCTCAATAAAGCATTCCCTTGTAAGAACCCGACACGAACACATAACTGCAGAAGCATGCCTATTCCCTCCCACTGCTGAAAATACGAAAGAACATGGATGTGCTGAACTCTGTATATCCACTAAAGTACACTAATCACCCAGTCACAAGCCAAGCCTGTAAGGTGTAAACAAAATATGACAGTCTTGCTCATAGGCCCAAGAAAGTGGGATTGAATGTGATGGTGGTAATATTCTAGTAATAATAGTGCTTAAGGTCAAATATTGAGCGATGGTAATAATGATATAGTAATAATAGTGCTTAGAGTCGAATTATGAGCTAACCTCCAGGAATAAGAAGAGGGGAATAAAACCCTTAAATGGAAAAACAGCTGAGAGGCATAACGTCTTCTAAATAGGATATACCTCTATAACAGTAATTAAGGCTCTTTAAGGCAAATGGAGGTGTTCTGATTCTAATATGGGTCTGACAGGTATATAGATTTCACATGTGATGGTGATAATATTCTAGTGATAATAGTGTTAGAGTCAATATTAAGCGATAGTAATCATAATATAGTAATAATAGTGTTTAGGGTCAAATTATGAGCTAGCCTCCAGGAATAAGGGAAGGGGAATAAAAACCTTAAATGGAAAAACAGCTGAAAGGCATGACGTCATCTAAATAGGCTACCCCTCTATGACAGTGATTTACGCCCTTTAAGGCAATGGAGGTGTTCTATTTCTAATATAGGTATGACAGGTATATGAATTTCACAGTCCCAATGTAAAACCTGGATTCCCCCGATGGGGTTAAGCCAAGCAGAAGGAGGAGGGATAGATATCTTCAGTGGAGAAACAGCTGGTAGGCATGACGTAGTCTCCAAGTAGAATGTCCCTCTGTGGTGGTATTGCAAACCTGGCAGGACAAGTGGAGGTCTTCTTCTTCTCATCTGGAACTTCAGTAGAGAAGCCGTAGGTAGGAATGACGTCATCTCCAGGTAAGTTGTCCCTCTGTGGTGATGATGCAAACCTTGTCGGGCAGGTGGAGGTATTCATGGCAGTGGTCGTCATTACACAGTATGGAGTGATGTTAGGACCTCGGTGCTTGCCATAGCGCAGGTTCGTGCCCAAGATTTGGGTAATCGTACCTGGTTCCGGGATTGTCCGGTGAAGGACAAGATCTTCCAAGGCCCCATCTGACCACTGGCGCGTAAAATGGCGCACATTCAGCCTCGCGGCCGCCGCCATTTTTGTAGTTTTTGCGGACCTCATGGCCGCCATTTTTGTAGTCCTAACGGATCTCGTGGCTCTCCGTGAATAAAGTTCAGTTGGTTGGTATAAAGAGATTAAACACGGTTCTTACCAGCTCTTTCGCTCAGGACCTTAGTCCAATGATATGGGTAGCAATGTTCATCCATTAGGGTTAAGTTTCCTCGTCAGTAAATATTCTTAGATTGCGAAAAAAATTCGAAAAAAGATCGGAAAATGATGTTAATCAAAAGGATTTGTTTATTTACAGTTGCAATTAACGGCGGGACGTTTCGGTTACAAAAAAACCTTCATCAGCCTAGCAATCTTGAGAAAGTACCTGTACGAGCGCTAATTGGTGTGCTTCCAGCATGAAGACCAGAGTGAAAGAGGGAGATGAAGGCGGGGGTTGGGCGGATATACCTTTCACCCCGTGACCTCTAAAGTTGGCGATATCCCGGACGAATTAAAAGTAAAGAAATAAAATTTCCCAAGGGGAAAGGGATTAGAAAAATGTCTAGACCCCAGAGGGGGGCGCAGACCTAAAAAATAAAATTATATGAAACTGGATATAAACTAATTGTAAAAAATTGGACCGGAAATGGTTGCATTCAGGGGCCCTCGGAAATTTGAAGAAAAGGTGGTTTGAGCCGGTGAATGGTTGCATTCAGGGACTCCAGGAGTCCAGAAGCTCCTGCGTGAATAATGGAAGCCAATAGTGGGGAAAATGAAGACTATATGAGTGAAATGGATGGATGTGAATTTAGGATTAGGCATAAGGCCCGAATGGTTAGGTTTAGAGTAAGGGGAAGGGAAGGTGTTAACCTCCACTAATAAATAATAATAATAACAATCTAATTGGGGGGTCTGTGACTTAGGATTAGGCACGTAGGGATACTGTGCACCAATACAAAAATTGCCACGTCAATGGACTATATTGGACCCGTGGCCGATGTGGACCATAGCGGGTAGAGGGTGATCATCATGGATATCGTGAGTGGTGACATGCTTCGTACAGGCCTTTCAGAAACATCATTTTCCTATAGTCATATGTAAGCATATTATGCATTTACACAGTAGGTATACGTGATAGATATTGAAATAAATATAACTATGTCCCAATGTCATGTAGGTGGTGATACTTTACATGAGATGGACATGCAAAATAGAACAAAAAGAAATAAAAATAACTTTAGATAGCGGTGGTGGACACCAGAGTGTTACCTCAATATATAGGAACATATATCACACAGTTATATCAGGATGACATGTATGGTAATAATACTTGACATGAAAAGGATGTGGAAAACTGAACAAAATGAAAAAAAATTAACTTCAAATATAGAGAGGTGACAATGGCAGTGTACAGCCCATCTACATATGTTACTATATCCCAATGTCATGCACGATGGTAATCCTTTACATGAGATGGATATGTGAAATAGAACAAAGAAAAACAAAATTAACTTTGGATTAGTGGTGGTGGACACAAGAGTGTTACCTGAATATATAGAAACATATATTACATAGCTATATCCCAATGACATGTATGGTAATGATACTTTACATGAGATGGAGATGGAAAACTGAAAAAAGAGAAATAAAACAAACTTGAGATATAGAAAGGTAGATGTGACAG
This sequence comes from Ammodytes marinus, assembly GCF_949987685.1. Classification (NCBI taxonomy): domain Eukaryota; kingdom Metazoa; phylum Chordata; class Actinopteri; order Uranoscopiformes; family Ammodytidae; genus Ammodytes; species Ammodytes marinus. Next base: position 107,417 of record NW_027648174.1, read on the forward strand.
TGATCGCTCAATCTATGTGTCTGACTATATCTCAATGACACGTACGGTGGTAATACTGTACATGCAATGGACATGGAAAAGTGAAAAAAGAGAAATAAAAGTAACTTCAGGTTTGAGGTGGTAGACACAAAAGTGTTCCCTCGTAACCAACATGACTAAGACACTACCCGGGGAGACCGCCGGATAATGTCACTCGATGTGGAAATAAATATTATGACAAAACATAAAAACAGCACTGACGGGGTTAGGTTAAGAGAGGACAGCAGACAGTCAAAGACTGCCCACTGGTTAGTGTACTCGCTAATATCTATGTATGTAATGATATCTATCTCCTATCAAGGCCTGGTGGTATTAGAGTAGGAATGATGATATTTTTTTATATATTATTTAATAATTATATTATTAATTGTTGTTAGATGTACAGTTTTTAATTTTTGTGTTTGTTTCAACTTGAATTGTAGACACAATATTATTTATAAATATATATATACTATAAGGAGTCTAGTTTTAGTTAGTATATATTGTATCTAATAGTTTTTCTAATCTGTAGGAGCTGTGGGCTTGTCTAAAAGAAGACCAAGAGCACCCTCTGGTGGATGAAACCTGGCACAGCACTCCCATAATAACTCCAAAATCCTCCTGTACAATACAGAAATTGGAGAATTGTTCTTGTCATTGAAAGGTGTTTTTGACCGACTATGTGTAATGGTCTATCTTAGTCTAACTATCAGACTGGACACATCCATCGTAAATAGACATATAGTGGAATGCGCAGTAGTTGGATCTTATAGAAAAGATAATAGGCGTCAATTTTGTAGCTGAATTGCATAGTCAAATAGGTGTCTATTTTGTAGCTGGATTACATTCTAGAATAGGATGCACTTATGTCTCCACAGAATGTAAGTTGGGAGATACATAAAGTATCCGTGATAAAACTCCACATGTAAAAGTAACCTATGGCAGATGGAGATTAAGTTAAGGCAAGTAGGTAAACGGTTAGGACTGGGGAGGTATGTGGTGATGTTAAAGAGGTATAAACACATCCTATATAGCAAGGCATAGATAGACAGTACTAGGGGTAAGTGGCCAAACAGAAGAGGTCATGACAGGTCCTATAATGGATGATCATCATGGGGAATGTAGTAAGACGTCAACAATATTGTCTACACGTATTGCCCGATAAGGATTCATAATAGTGTAATGGACATATATATATTTTCATACTTAACCTAACATATCCTCTCAATAAAGCATTCCCTTGTAAGAACCCGACACGAACACATAACTGCAGAAGCATGCCTATTCCCTCCCACTGCTGAAAATACGAAAGAACATGGATGTGCTGAACTCTGTATATCCACTAAAGTACACTAATCACCCAGTCACAAGCCAAGCCTGTAAGGTGTAAACAAAATATGACAGTCTTGCTCATAGGCCCAAGAAAGTGGGATTGAATGTGATGGTGGTAATATTCTAGTAATAATAGTGCTTAAGGTCAAATATTGAGCGATGGTAATAATGATATAGTAATAATAGTGCTTAGAGTCGAATTATGAGCTAACCTCCAGGAATAAGAAGAGGGGAATAAAACCCTTAAATGGAAAAACAGCTGAGAGGCATAACGTCTTCTAAATAGGATATACCTCTATAACAGTAATTAAGGCTCTTTAAGGCAAATGGAGGTGTTCTGATTCTAATATGGGTCTGACAGGTATATAGATTTCACATGTGATGGTGATAATATTCTAGTGATAATAGTGTTAGAGTCAATATTAAGCGATAGTAATCATAATATAGTAATAATAGTGTTTAGGGTCAAATTATGAGCTAGCCTCCAGGAATAAGGGAAGGGGAATAAAAACCTTAAATGGAAAAACAGCTGAAAGGCATGACGTCATCTAAATAGGCTACCCCTCTATGACAGTGATTTACGCCCTTTAAGGCAATGGAGGTGTTCTATTTCTAATATAGGTATGACAGGTATATGAATTTCACAGTCCCAATGTAAAACCTGGATTCCCCCGATGGGGTTAAGCCAAGCAGAAGGAGGAGGGATAGATATCTTCAGTGGAGAAACAGCTGGTAGGCATGACGTAGTCTCCAAGTAGAATGTCCCTCTGTGGTGGTATTGCAAACCTGGCAGGACAAGTGGAGGTCTTCTTCTTCTCATCTGGAACTTCAGTAGAGAAGCCGTAGGTAGGAATGACGTCATCTCCAGGTAAGTTGTCCCTCTGTGGTGATGATGCAAACCTTGTCGGGCAGGTGGAGGTATTCATGGCAGTGGTCGTCATTACACAGTATGGAGTGATGTTAGGACCTCGGTGCTTGCCATAGCGCAGGTTCGTGCCCAAGATTTGGGTAATCGTACCTGGTTCCGGGATTGTCCGGTGAAGGACAAGATCTTCCAAGGCCCCATCTGACCACTGGCGCGTAAAATGGCGCACATTCAGCCTCGCGGCCGCCGCCATTTTTGTAGTTTTTGCGGACCTCATGGCCGCCATTTTTGTAGTCCTAACGGATCTCGTGGCTCTCCGTGAATAAAGTTCAGTTGGTTGGTATAAAGAGATTAAACACGGTTCTTACCAGCTCTTTCGCTCAGGACCTTAGTCCAATGATATGGGTAGCAATGTTCATCCATTAGGGTTAAGTTTCCTCGTCAGTAAATATTCTTAGATTGCGAAAAAAATTCGAAAAAAGATCGGAAAATGATGTTAATCAAAAGGATTTGTTTATTTACAGTTGCAATTAACGGCGGGACGTTTCGGTTACAAAAAAACCTTCATCAGCCTAGCAATCTTGAGAAAGTACCTGTACGAGCGCTAATTGGTGTGCTTCCAGCATGAAGACCAGAGTGAAAGAGGGAGATGAAGGCGGGGGTTGGGCGGATATACCTTTCACCCCGTGACCTCTAAAGTTGGCGATATCCCGGACGAATTAAAAGTAAAGAAATAAAATTTCCCAAGGGGAAAGGGATTAGAAAAATGTCTAGACCCCAGAGGGGGGCGCAGACCTAAAAAATAAAATTATATGAAACTGGATATAAACTAATTGTAAAAAATTGGACCGGAAATGGTTGCATTCAGGGGCCCTCGGAAATTTGAAGAAAAGGTGGTTTGAGCCGGTGAATGGTTGCATTCAGGGACTCCAGGAGTCCAGAAGCTCCTGCGTGAATAATGGAAGCCAATAGTGGGGAAAATGAAGACTATATGAGTGAAATGGATGGATGTGAATTTAGGATTAGGCATAAGGCCCGAATGGTTAGGTTTAGAGTAAGGGGAAGGGAAGGTGTTAACCTCCACTAATAAATAATAATAATAACAATCTAATTGGGGGGTCTGTGACTTAGGATTAGGCACGTAGGGATACTGTGCACCAATACAAAAATTGCCACGTCAATGGACTATATTGGACCCGTGGCCGATGTGGACCATAGCGGGTAGAGGGTGATCATCATGGATATCGTGAGTGGTGACATGCTTCGTACAGGCCTTTCAGAAACATCATTTTCCTATAGTCATATGTAAGCATATTATGCATTTACACAGTAGGTATACGTGATAGATATTGAAATAAATATAACTATGTCCCAATGTCATGTAGGTGGTGATACTTTACATGAGATGGACATGCAAAATAGAACAAAAAGAAATAAAAATAACTTTAGATAGCGGTGGTGGACACCAGAGTGTTACCTCAATATATAGGAACATATATCACACAGTTATATCAGGATGACATGTATGGTAATAATACTTGACATGAAAAGGATGTGGAAAACTGAACAAAATGAAAAAAAATTAACTTCAAATATAGAGAGGTGACAATGGCAGTGTACAGCCCATCTACATATGTTACTATATCCCAATGTCATGCACGATGGTAATCCTTTACATGAGATGGATATGTGAAATAGAACAAAGAAAAACAAAATTAACTTTGGATTAGTGGTGGTGGACACAAGAGTGTTACCTGAATATATAGAAACATATATTACATAGCTATATCCCAATGACATGTATGGTAATGATACTTTACATGAGATGGAGATGGAAAACTGAAAAAAGAGAAATAAAACAAACTTGAGATATAGAAAGGTAGATGTGACAGTGATCGCTCAATCTATGTGTCTGACTATATCTCAATGACACGTACGGTGGTAATACTGTACATGCAATGGACATGGAAAAGTGAAAAAAGAGAAATAAAAGTAACTTCAGGTTTGAGGTGGTAGACACAAAAGTGTTCCCTCGTAACCAACATGACTAAGACACTACCCGGGGAGACCGCCGGATAATGTCACTCGATGTGGAAATAAATATTATGACAAAACATAAAAACAGCACTGACGGGGTTAGGTTAAGAGAGGACAGCAGACAGTCAAAGACTGCCCACTGGTTAGTGTACTCGCTAATATCTATGTATGTAATGATATCTATCTCCTATCAAGGCCTGGTGGTATTAGAGTAGGAATGATGATATTTTTTTATATATTATTTAATAATTATATTATTAATTGTTGTTAGATGTACAGTTTTTAATTTTTGTGTTTGTTTCAACTTGAATTGTAGACACAATATTATTTATAAATATATATATACTATAAGGAGTCTAGTTTTAGTTAGTATATATTGTATCTAATAGTTTTTCTAATCTGTAGGAGCTGTGGGCTTGTCTAAAAGAAGACCAAGAGCACCCTCTGGTGGATGAAACCTGGCACAGCACTCCCATAATAACTCCAAAATCCTCCTGTACAATACAGAAATTGGAGAATTGTTCTTGTCAATGAAAGGTGTTTTTGACCGACTATGTGTAATGGTCTATCTTAGTCTAACTATCAGACTGGACACATCCATCGTAAATAGACATATAGTGGAATGCGCAGTAGTTGGATCTTATAGAAAAGATAATAGGCGTCAATTTTGTAGCTGAATTGCATAGTCAAATAGGTGTCTATTTTGTAGCTGGATTACATTCTAGAATAGGATGCACTTATGTCTCCACAGAATGTAAGTTGGGAGATACATAAAGTATCCGTGATAAAACTCCACATGTAAAAGTAACCTATGGCAGATGGAGATTAAGTTAAGGCAAGTAGGTAAACGGTTAGGACTGGGGAGGTATGTGGTGATGTTAAAGAGGTATAAACACATCCTATATAGCAAGGCATAGATAGACAGTACTAGGGGTAAGTGGCCAAACAGAAGAGGTCATGACAGGTCCTATAATGGATGATCATCATGGGGAATGTAGTAAGACGTCAACAATATTGTCTACACGTATTGCCCGATAAGGATTCATAATAGTGTAATGGACATATATATATTTTCATACTTAACCTAACATATCCTCTCAATAAAGCATTCCCTTGTAAGAACCCGACACGAACACATAACTGCAGAAGCATGCCTATTCCCTCCCACTGCTGAAAATACGAAAGAACATGGATGTGCTGAACTCTGTATATCCACTAAAGTACACTAATCACCCAGTCACAAGCCAAGCCTGTAAGGTGTAAACAAAATATGACAGTCTTGCTCATAGGCCCAAGAAAGTGGGATTGAATGTGATGGTGGTAATATTCTAGTAATAATAGTGCTTAAGGTCAAATATTGAGCGATGGTAATAATGATATAGTAATAATAGTGCTTAGAGTCGAATTATGAGCTAACCTCCAGGAATAAGAAGAGGGGAATAAAACCCTTAAATGGAAAAACAGCTGAGAGGCATAACGTCTTCTAAATAGGATATACCTCTATAACAGTAATTAAGGCTCTTTAAGGCAAATGGAGGTGTTCTGATTCTAATATGGGTCTGACAGGTATATAGATTTCACATGTGATGGTGATAATATTCTAGTGATAATAGTGTTAGAGTCAATATTAAGCGATAGTAATCATAATATAGTAATAATAGTGTTTAGGGTCAAATTATGAGCTAGCCTCCAGGAATAAGGGAAGGGGAATAAAAACCTTAAATGGAAAAACAGCTGAAAGGCATGACGTCATCTAAATAGGCTACCCCTCTATGACAGTGATTTACGCCCTTTAAGGCAATGGAGGTGTTCTATTTCTAATATAGGTATGACAGGTATATGAATTTCACAGTCCCAATGTAAAACCTGGATTCCCCCGATGGGGTTAAGCCAAGCAGAAGGAGGAGGGATAGATATCTTCAGTGGAGAAACAGCTGGTAGGCATGACGTAGTCTCCAAGTAGAATGTCCCTCTGTGGTGGTATTGCAAACCTGGCAGGACAAGTGGAGGTCTTCTTCTTCTCATCTGGAACTTCAGTAGAGAAGCCGTAGGTAGGAATGACGTCATCTCCAGGTAAGTTGTCCCTCTGTGGTGATGATGCAAACCTTGTCGGGCAGGTGGAGGTATTCATGGCAGTGGTCGTCATTACACAGTATGGAGTGATGTTAGGACCTCGGTGCTTGCCATAGCGCAGGTTCGTGCCCAAGATTTGGGTAATCGTACCTGGTTCCGGGATTGTCCGGTGAAGGACAAGATCTTCCAAGGCCCCATCTGACCACTGGCGCGTAAAATGGCGCACATTCAGCCTCGCGGCCGCCGCCATTTTTGTAGTTTTTGCGGACCTCATGGCCGCCATTTTTGTAGTCCTAACGGATCTCGTGGCTCTCCGTGAATAAAGTTCAGTTGGTTGGTATAAAGAGATTAAACACGGTTCTTACCAGCTCTTTCGCTCAGGACCTTAGTCCAATGATATGGGTAGCAATGTTCATCCATTAGGGTTAAGTTTCCTCGTCAGTAAATATTCTTAGATTGCGAAAAAAATTCGAAAAAAGATCGGAAAATGATGTTAATCAAAAGGATTTGTTTATTTACAGTTGCAATTAACGGCGGGACGTTTCGGTTACAAAAAAACCTTCATCAGCCTAGCAATCTTGAGAAAGTACCTGTACGAGCGCTAATTGGTGTGCTTCCAGCATGAAGACCAGAGTGAAAGAGGGAGATGAAGGCGGGGGTTGGGCGGATATACCTTTCACCCCGTGACCTCTAAAGTTGGCGATATCCCGGACGAATTAAAAGTAAAGAAATAAAATTTCCCAAGGGGAAAGGGATTAGAAAAATGTCTAGACCCCAGAGGGGGGCGCAGACCTAAAAAATAAAATTATATGAAACTGGATATAAACTAATTGTAAAAAATTGGACCGGAAATGGTTGCATTCAGGGGCCCTCGGAAATTTGAAGAAAAGGTGGTTTGAGCCGGTGAATGGTTGCATTCAGGGACTCCAGGAGTCCAGAAGCTCCTGCGTGAATAATGGAAGCCAATAGTGGGGAAAATGAAGACTATATGAGTGAAATGGATGGATGTGAATTTAGGATTAGGCATAAGGCCCGAATGGTTAGGTTTAGAGTAAGGGGAAGGGAAGGTGTTAACCTCCACTAATAAATAATAATAATAACAATCTAATTGGGGGGTCTGTGACTTAGGATTAGGCACGTAGGGATACTGTGCACCAATACAAAAATTGCCACGTCAATGGACTATATTGGACCCGTGGCCGATGTGGACCATAGCGGGTAGAGGGTGATCATCATGGATATCGTGAGTGGTGACATGCTTCGTACAGGCCTTTCAGAAACATCATTTTCCTATAGTCATATGTAAGCATATTATGCATTTACACAGTAGGTATACGTGATAGATATTGAAATAAATATAACTATGTCCCAATGTCATGTAGGTGGTGATACTTTACATGAGATGGACATGCAAAATAGAACAAAAAGAAATAAAAATAACTTTAGATAGCGGTGGTGGACACCAGAGTGTTACCTCAATATATAGGAACATATATCACACAGTTATATCAGGATGACATGTATGGTAATAATACTTGACATGAAAAGGATGTGGAAAACTGAACAAAATGAAAAAAAATTAACTTCAAATATAGAGAGGTGACAATGGCAGTGTACAGCCCATCTACATATGTTACTATATCCCAATGTCATGCACGATGGTAATCCTTTACATGAGATGGATATGTGAAATAGAACAAAGAAAAACAAAATTAACTTTGGATTAGTGGTGGTGGACACAAGAGTGTTACCTGAATATATAGAAACATATATTACATAGCTATATCCCAATGACATGTATGGTAATGATACTTTACATGAGATGGAGATGGAAAACTGAAAAAAGAGAAATAAAACAAACTTGAGATATAGAAAGGTAGATGTGACAGTGATCGCTCAATCTATGTGTCTGACTATATCTCAATGACACGTACGGTGGTAATACTGTACATGCAATGGACATGGAAAAGTGAAAAAAGAGAAATAAAAGTAACTTCAGGTTTGAGGTGGTAGACACAAAAGTGTTCCCTCGTAACCAACATGACTAAGACACTACCCGGGGAGACCGCCGGATAATGTCACTCGATGTGGAAATAAATATTATGACAAAACATAAAAACAGCACTGACGGGGTTAGGTTAAGAGAGGACAGCAGACAGTCAAAGACTGCCCACTGGTTAGTGTACTCGCTAATATCTATGTATGTAATGATATCTATCTCCTATCAAGGCCTGGTGGTATTAGAGTAGGAATGATGATATTTTTTTATATATTATTTAATAATTATATTATTAATTGTTGTTAGATGTACAGTTTTTAATTTTTGTGTTTGTTTCAACTTGAATTGTAGACACAATATTATTTATAAATATATATATACTATAAGGAGTCTAGTTTTAGTTAGTATATATTGTATCTAATAGTTTTTCTAATCTGTAGGAGCTGTGGGCTTGTCTAAAAGAAGACCAAGAGCACCCTCTGGTGGATGAAACCTGGCACAGCACTCCCATAATAACTCCAAAATCCTCCTGTACAATACAGAAATTGGAGAATTGTTCTTGTCATTGAAAGGTGTTTTTGACCGACTATGTGTAATGGTCTATCTTAGTCTAACTATCAGACTGGACACATCCATCGTAAATAGACATATAGTGGAATGCGCAGTAGTTGGATCTTATAGAAAAGATAATAGGGTTAGGGTTAGGGTTAGGGTTAGGGTTAGGGTTAGGGTTAGGGTTAGATAGGGTTAGGGTTAGGGTTAGGGTTAGGGTTAGGGTTAGGGTTAGGGTTAGGGTTAGGGTTAGGGTTAGGGTTAGGGTTAGGGTTAGGGTTAGGGTTAGGGTTAGGGTTAGGGTTAGGGTTAGGGTTAGGGTTAGGGTTAGGGTTAGGGTTAGGGTTAGGGTTAGGGTTAGGGTTAGGGTTAGGGTTAGGGTTAGGGTTAGGGTTAGGGTTAGGGTTAGGGTTAGGGTTAGGGTTAGGGTTAGGGTTAGGGTTAGGGTTAGGGTTAGGGTTAGGGTTAGGGTTAGGGTTAGGGTTAGGGTTAGGGTTAGGGTTAGGGTTAGGGTTAGGGTTAGGGTTAGGGTTAGGGTTAGGGTTAGGGGTTAGGGTTAGGGTTAGGGTTAGGGTTAGGGTTAGAGGGTTAGGGTTAGGGTTAGGGTTAGGGTTAGGGTTAGGGTTAGGGTTAGGGTTAGGGTTAGGGTTAGGGTTAGGGTTAGGGTTAGGGTTAGGGTTAGGGTTAGGGTTAGGGTTAGGGTTAGGGTTAGGGTTAGGGTTAGGGTTAGGGTTAGGGTTAGGGTTAGGGTTAGGGTTAGGGTTAGGGTTAGGGTTAGGGTTAGGGTTAGGGTTAGGGTTAGGTTATAGGGATAAATACGTCCTTCGAGGGGCCCCTCAAGAATGTTTTTGCCAATAACTCCGGATAGGAATGCCCTATCATCATGGAACCAAGTTCCCTGGATTCCTTGGCCCCAGAACTTTCCAATGGTGTGTCGTATGACCCCGTGGAACCTTGGGAAATGTTCAAAATCTTAGTTTGAAACTTTAAAATGGCTATATCTCCGGAACGGTAAGTCGTAGAAACTCGGGGACAACTCCAGTGTGTTCAGCGTTGCCGAATTATGTCTGACGGAACTTGGTTTCAAGTCTCCAGGACCTACGGTTCTGGAGTTATAAGCGAAAACGTCGGCCCAATGGGAATGAATGGGCGTCATTGAAAATATCTCTAAGTGTTGAGTCCAAAAAAAAAAGTTCCCCCAGGAAGTGTCTAGGAGCACGTTTCAGGCCATTTTGAGTGGTCTGGTAATGGTCTGTGGTGAAGTTTTTTAAAAACCCTATTTAAAAGTTGGAATCTGAATGTGGAATGTGGAAGTGGAATGTGGAATGTAAAATTAAAAATGTAAGGGTTAGGGTTAGGGTTAGGGTTAGGGTTAGGTTAAGAGAGGACAGCAGACAGTCAAAGACTGCCCACTGGTTAGTGTACTCGCTAATATCTATGTATGTAATGATATCTATCTCCTATCAAGGCCTGGTGGTATTAGAGTAGGAATGATAACATAAAGTTTTTTTGTATATATATTATCAAATTTGATATGATTATTGTTATGTTATTATATTATATTATCATGTTGTGGAGTTATTTCTCATTGAGGCCAAAGGGGAGACGGGTGTTCAACTTGTGAATCCATTGTCTTTCCAGATATTTCCTCTGTTTCTTGGACCAATTGGGATTTGCCTCTAAGATAGTAGTGGTCAGATTATTCCACCCGTGCTCAATGAAATGGCTAACCAAGGGCAGGTGAGTGTCTTTTTTACGGCTGATGTTATATCTATGTTGGGTGAATCGTGTCAGTAGTGTATTGCCAGTTTCACCTACATATTGCATCGAGCACGTGAGACAACTTATGAGATATATGCAATTTTTAGTTTTAGTGTTGGTACTTTTTTGGGTGGCGAACACCTGGTTGGTGTGTTTGTTGTATGCCCAGGGTTCAAATTTGTAAAACTCAGTGCGAGCAGCCTCAGTCTTCTGAGTCAACGGTGTTAATTTGGCTTTAATGAGTATATCCTGTATATTGTTGTTCTTCTTGTAGGCCGTGATTATTCTGTGGTCCACCAATAGACCACCTTGTTCCTGGAGTATTTTGAAATTATTCTTAAAGGCTCTGGCCAATTTAGTGGCAGACTCCGAGTAGAATATGACCAGTGGTATCATGGGGTCCACGTTAATTGGTTTAACTGTTTTGAAAGTACTGTAGACCTGTCTAAGGAAAGACCAAGAGTACCCTCTGGTGGACAAGACCTTGCACAGCACCCTCACGGCAAACCCAAAGTCCTCTATTCTTGTGCAGATTCTGTGGAATCTTAAAAATTGGGATTTGACCAAGCCCGCAAAAGTGTGCTTGGGATGGTGGCTGCTTTTATTCAATAGAGCATGTGTGTCTGTTGCTTTAAAGAACACTTTAATGTCCAATCTGTTTGTTTGCTGGAAATTAGGGCCCTTAAAGGTTGTCGTGTCCAGAAAATCCACCTCAGTGAGACTGTGTGTTGATTTAATGGTGATGGAACTGTTAAAGTTGTTCAGAAAATTGCAGAATGTATCAAACTCCTGTAAAGAGTGTGTCCACACTCCCCAAATATCATCTAGGTATCTATAGTAATGTAAGGGTTTAATGGGAGCCTGTGATAAGGCTGATTGTTCCCACTGGGCCATGAAAATATTGGCAAAAGAGGGAGCAAATTTTTTACCCATGGCCGTGCCTGATATTTGTAAAAAGTATTTATCGTCAAATTCAAAGTCGTTTCTGGTAAGGTTAAGGTATAAGAGTTGTAATATTTCCTTATCTGGACGTTTGGAATCTGGATATAACTGAAAGGTATTTTTGACCGCCTCCATGCCTTGGTCTGTGTTAATATTTGTGTAAAGGCTGTCCACATCCATGGTGAACAGGAAGGCATCAGCTGGAATGTGCAGTAGTTTAATTTTGTTGACAAAGTCGTATGTGTCTTTAATGTAACTGGGATGTTTGATAGATATGGGATTGAGGTATGTCTCCACAAAATGGGCTGTGGCATATGTCTCACTACCACAATCCGAGACAATGGGCCTTCCAGGTGGAATTACATTGGGAAGGCTCCACTTGTCTCTGGCCTTGTGTATTTTTGGCAACATATAAAATAGCCTAGGTCTGGGTTCGGCATCCCCCATCAAAAAGGACCTCTGTTTGGCATTAATGAACTTTTTGGTTTGCAGTTTTTGGAGTATTTCTGTGACTAAAGGAATAGTGTCCTTAAAGATAGGTTTCTTAAGGCTTTTATAGTACTTTTTGTCATTAAGTTGCCTGTAACCCTCCCACAGGTATTGCTCTCTGTCCAAAACGACAACAGAGCTGCCTTTATCAGCTGGTTTGATGACTATATTTTTGTTGCTTTTTAGTTGTTTAAGGGCTTCCAGTTCAAATTGATCTAGGTTAGTCGTGTTGCATTTGGCAACATAGTGGTTGTCGAACCATTCCACGTCTGACTGTATTAGTTGCCTTAAGGGCCAAGGCACGGTTGGTTCTGGTGGTACCCATGTGGATTTTGGCATAAATGGGAGTGGACTAGTTTCCCTAGTGTGCTCAAAATGTGCAGCTAATTTGAGTCTCCTATGGTAGGTTCTGATGTCAATTTGTGTTTGATTTTTAACATTTTTTTCTCCTCTGATGATCGGTATGAAATTAAGGCCTTTGTTAAGCAGGGAGAGTTGAGCTGCAGTAATGTTAAACTTCTGCGCTAACACAATGACATTCTTAAACCCCGTAGACAAAACAGTTTTCACGGGGCGTTTGCTTTTAACATATCAACCCATTCTTTGAGGATCTTCCTGGCGGTGGGGATGGTCCAGTGGACGCCGTCTTCCTCAGCCTGGAAGCTCTTCTGCTGCAGTCTGGGGATGAAGTGGAACTGTCTGACGATGTGTTGGTTGAGCCGTCTCAGGTTGCGTTGTTCATCCTCTGGAAGGGACTCAGAGAAATTCAGTTCGGGTATTAGTATGAGGGCTTGGGGAAAAGCAAGAGTGGCCATTCTCACAGCCCTCTGTATGTGGCCGATCAGTGCCCCCTCTGTCCTCTGAGCTCTGTCATTGATGCCAAAGGACAGCACGAGTGACTCAACAATGTCAGTGTGTGTGGTTTTTGCCAGTATGGCTTCAGCATGCCTAAACGTTGCACCCGGATAGGACTCGATCTGGAGGTCGGGCTCTTGGAAGGGTGGTATGCGATTGAGATTGGAGTCCCCCATGATGACCCACTTCTTAGTGGGGGTGAGGGACCAGTCCTTGACTCTGTTTTTGCCTGTGCTGAGATGTCTATGTGGTCTGTAGACTGGTGAGAATAATAGCTTGGGTTGTGATGCAGATGTGCCTGTGTTGGGTGTGGTGTGAGTGTTCTCTATGAGAATAGGTGGAGTGAGGGTAGGTGAGGGTAACCTGCTGGGCCCCGGTTGTGGACTGGATGGTGTGGAACTGTCACTGTCAATTGTAACGGGGACCGTGGGCCCCTCGGCGGTTGGCATGCGGGGAGCGTTGGCCTCCGACCAAAGCTCCATGGAGTCGCAGTCATCATTGTGAAGAGCAGTGCTCGTGGGATGGGTTCCAGGTGCCTCCACATCCGTAGGGAAGGTCTGTCCTGAAGAGGAGGGGCGTGGACGTGAGCTGGAAGAGAGAAGAGGCAGAGAGGAATGGGGGACTGGGGACTGAAGGGAGGGGAGGGGGGGGGGGGGGGGAGGAGGAGGAGGAGGAGGAGGGGGTTATAAGGGGGAGAGGGAGAAGACGGGGGATGGAGAGGGAAAGGGAAGAGGAGGAGGGAAGAGGAGCGGGGAGGGGGGAAGAAGGGAGGGGGAGAAGAGATGGGAGAGGAGTAGGTGTGTCCTTCTTGGTCCGCGGTGCTTCCTTCGTGGCGTGAGGCTGGACCCTGTCCTGTTGTGGATCTTCATGACGTAGCTCTGTGTCCAATGGATTTGAGGGTGGAGCGTTGGCAGACGTTCTGACTCTCACCCGTGGTACCCTCTGGCAGAGTGGGGTCGGACCCTCTGGTGTCGGTCCGGTAAGCAGAACGGGATTCCACCAGGTGGAGGAATCGGTTGCGTTAGGACCCTCTGTGTCTGGAGGGTTGATGTGGCGACGTTTCTGCACCGCCTTCATGGGTCTGGTGAAGACGTGGTGTTGGCCCGGAGGGGCTGACCCTGTGTTGGTTGATCTGGGGGTGGGTCTGACCTCTGGAATAGACAGCGCATTAGACAGCATGGAATGGACTTTGTCTAGAGTGCGTTGTAAGAGCCTTTGTCCCAGCTGTTTCTTAGCCCACGTGGTGGCCACCCCAAAAGGCTGTTGCCAGTCGACGCCACCGACATGGGTCATAATCTCTAGGTCTGTGTCCAAGCACTCTTGGTAATGATCCTTGAGAATTAGCAGCGTCTCCTGTTCCCACTGCTTGGCGTTGGCCTCTATGAGGGAAGTGGTGGTGGGGTTGGGCGCTGCTGGTTTAATCGAAGTCGCCAATTTGGTGGTGAGTTTGTCGATTGCGATGGGGATGGACCTACCGCTGATGTTGGACATGTGATGTGTGGCTTTGATGAGCCTGCATGTCACCCTGGCCTTGGCTGCGAAATCCGGGTCGCTTCTGTAGTGTGGTGGAGGCGTAGCCGGTCTGCGACCCCTCGGTGGTCGATTACGTGGTGGTGGCGTACCTGGCCTGGTTGCCCTGCGCCCACGGGTATGGGGGGGCGGCGTGGTCGGTCTACGACCCCTAGGTGGTCGATCACGCGGTGGTGGCGTGCCTGGTCTGGCTCCCCTGGGCCCACGAACCTGGGGGGGCGGCGTGGTCGGTCGGCGACCCCTGGGTGGTCGGAATCGAGGGGGCGGCGTGCTCGGACGCGCCCTGGGAGGTGGCGTGCTGCGTCTATGAGGTCTGGAAGGTCGCATCAGAGGCGGCGGCGCAGCAGGTGCGGGACGCCCGACATCAAGGGGATTAGATGGTGGTCTGTACCGTGACCCATCTCTGCTGGTGGTGCCGTAAGGGCGATCATCATATCTCCCCCCACTGTGATATCTAGCAGTGTGTGGATAGCCACGGTGATAGTACCTCTCTGGTGAGGATATATAATCATGGTATTGATCATCGTGGCTCCATCTGGAGTAATGTTCAACCCTAGGCGCTTGCCATGGTGCAGGTCTAGGCCCGTGACGTGGGTGTTCGTACCTGGTTCCGGTAGACTCCGGTGAAGAATAAGGTCTACGCGGGCCCCATCTGACCGCTTGAGCGTAAGATGGCGCGCGCTCCGGGCTATGGGCGCCGCCATTTTTGTAGTCTTGACGGACCTCGTTTTTATCAGATGAGTGATGGCGAACTTCGTTATTCTCCGGTGAATAATGTCGATTGCGATTAATATAGGGAGCTTTATAGCGGGTCCTACCAGATCTCCTGCTCTGGACTTGGGTCCATTCATGTGGGTTGTAGCGTTCATCCATAGTAAGGTGTTATAACGCACCAGTGGTGTTAGCTCGTGGTAATTAGCAAGAATGTTGTGTGAAAAAAATTATTAAAAATCGAAAAAAGATCGGAAGATGATGTTAATCAAGTTGATTTGTTTATTTACAGTTGCAATATAACGGCGGGACGTTTCGGTTACAAAAAAACCTTCATCAGCCTAGCAATCTTGAGAAAGTACCTGTACGAGCGCTAATTGGTGTGCTTCCAGCATGAAGACCAAAGTGAAAGAGGGAGATGAAAGCGGGGGTTGGGCGGATATACCTTTCACCCCGTGACCTCTAAAGTTGGCGATATCCCGGACGAATTAAAAGTAAAGAAATAAAATTTCCCAAGGGGAAAGGGATTAGAAAAATGTCTAGACCCCAGAGGGGGGCGCAGACCTAAAAAATAATATTAAACTGGATATAAACTAATTGTAAAAAATTGGACCGGAAATGGTTGCATTCAGGGGCCCTCGGAAATTTGAAGAAAAGGTGGTTTGAGCCGGTGAATGGTTGCATTCAGGGACTCCAGGAGTCCAGAAGCTCCTGCGTGAATAATGGAAGCCAATTGTGGGGAAAATGAAGACTACATGAATGAAATGGATGGATGTGAATTTAGGATTAGGCATAAGGCCCGAATGGTTAGGTTTAGAGTAAGGGGAAGGGAAGGTGTTAACCTCCACTAATAAATAATAATAATAACAATCTAATTGGGGGGTCTGTGACTTAGGATTAGGCACGTAGGGATACTGTGCACCAATACAAAAATTGCCACGTCAATGGACTATATTGGACCCGTGGCCGATGTGGACCATAGCGGGTAAAGGGTGATCATCATGGATATCGTGAGTGGTGACATGCTTCGTACAGGCCTTTCAGAAACATCATTTTCCTATAGTCATATGTAAGCATATTATGCATTTACACAGTAGGTATACGTGATAGATATTGAAATAAATATAACTATGTCCCAATGTCATGTAGGTGGTGATACTTTACATGAGATGGACATGCAAAATAGAACAAAAAGAAATAAAAATAACTTTAGATAGCGGTGGTGGACACCAGAGTGTTACCTCAATATATAGGAACATATATCACACAGTTATATCACGATGACATGTATGGTAATAATACTTGACATGAAAAGGATGTGGAAAATTGAACAAAATGAAAAAAAATTAACTTCAAATATAGAGAGGTGACAATGGCAGTGTACAGCCCATCTACATATGTTACTATATCCCAATGTCATGCACGATGGTAATCCTTTACATGAGATGGATATGTGAAATAGAACAAAGAAAAACAAAATTAACTTTGGATTAGTGGTGGTGGACACAAGAGTGTTACCTGAATATATAGAAACATATATTACATAGCTATATCCCAATGACATGTATGGTAATGATACTTTACATGAGATGGAGATGGAAAACTGAAAAAAGAGAAATAAAACAAACTTGAGATATAGAAAGGTAGATGTGACAGTGATCGCTCAGTCTATGTGTCAGACTATATCTCAATGACACGTACGGTGGTAATACTGTACATGCAATGGACATGGAAAAGTGAAAAAAGAGAAATAAAAGTAACTTCAGGTTTGAGGTGGTAGACACAAAAGTGTTCCCTCGTAACCAACATGACTAAGACACTACCCGGGGAGACCGCCGGATAATGTCACTCGATGTGGAAATAAATATTATGACAAAACATAAAAACAGCACTGACGGGGTTAGGTTAAGAGAGGACAGCAGACAGTCAAAGACTGCCCACTGGTTAGTGTACTCGCTAATATCTATGTATGTAATGATATCTATCTCCTATCAAGGCCTGGTGGTATTAGAGTAGGAATGATGATATTTTTTTATATATTATTTAATAATTATATTATTAATTGTTGTTAGATGTACAGTTTTTAATTTTTGTGTTTGTTTCAACTTGAATTGTAGACACAATATTATTTATAAATATATATATACTATAAGGAGTCTAGTTTTAGTTAGTATATATTGTATCTAATTGTTTTTCTAATCTGTAGGAGCTGTGGGCTTGTCTAAAAGAAGACCAAGAGCACCCTCTGGTGGATGAAACCTGGCACAGCACTCCCATAATAACTCCAAAATCCTCCTGTACAATACAGAAATTGGAGAATTGTTCTTGTCATTGAAAGGTGTTTTTGACCGACTATGTGTAATGGTCTATCTTAGTCTAACTATCAGACTGGACACATCCATCGTAAATAGACATATAGTGGAATGCGCAGTAGTTGGATCTTATAGAAAAGATAATAGGCGTCAATTTTGTAGCTGAATTGCATAGTCAAATAGGTGTCTATTTTGTAGCTGGATTACATTCTAGAATAGGATGCACTTATGTCTCCACAGAATGTAAGTTGGGAGATACATAAAGTATCCGTGATAAAACTCCACATGTAAAAGTAACCTATGGCAGATGGAGATTAAGTTAAGGCAAGTAGGTAAAAGGTTAGGACTGGGGAGGTATGTGGTGATATTAAAGAGGTATAAACACATCCTATATAGCAAGGCATAGATAGACAGTACTAGGGGTAAGTGGCCAAACAGAAGAGGTCATGACAGGTCCTATAATGGATGATCATCATGGGGAATGTAGTAAGACGTCAACAATATTGTCTACACGTATTGCCCGATAAGGATTCATAATAGTGTAATGGACATATATATATTTTCATACTTAACCTAACATATCCTCTCAATAAAGCATTCCCTTGTAAGAACCCGACACGAACACATAACTGCAGAGGCATGCCTATTCCCTCCCACTGCTGAAAATACGAAAGAACATGGATGTGCTGAACTCTGTATATCCACTAAAGTACACTAATCACCCAGTCACAAGCCAAGCCTGTAAGGTGTAAACAAAATATGACAGTCTTGCTCATAGGCCCAAGAAAGTGGGATTGAATGTGATGGTGGTAATATTCTAGTAATAATGGTGCTTAAGGTCAAATATTGAGCGATGGTAATAATGATATAGTAATAATAGTGCTTAGAGTCGAATTATGAGCTAACCTCCAGGAATAAGAAGAGGGGAATAAAACCCTTAAATGGAAAAACAGCTGAGAGGCATAACGTCTTCTAAATAGGATATACCTCTATAACAGTAATTAAGGCTCTTTAAGGCAAATGGAGGTGTTCTGATTCTAATATGGGTCTGACAGGTATATAGATTTCACATGTGATGGTGATAATATTCTAGTGATAATAGTGTTAGAGTCAATATTAAGCGATAGTAATCATAATATAGTAATAATAGTGTTTAGGGTCAAATTATGAGCTAGCCTCCAGGAATAAGGGGAGGGGAATAAAAACCTTAAATGGAAAAACAGCTGAAAGGCATGACGTCATCTAAATAGGCTACCCCTCTATGACAGTGATTTACGCCCTTTAAGGCAATGGAGGTGTTCTATTTCTAATATAGGTATGACAGGTATATGAATTTCACAGTCCCAATGTAAAACCTGGATTCCCCCGATGGGGTTAAGCCAAGCAGAAGGAGGAGGGATAGATATCTTCAGTGGAGAAACAGCTGGTAGGCATGACGTAGTCTCCAAGTAGAATGTCCCTCTGTGGTGGTATTGCAAACCTGGCAGGACAAGTGGAGGTCTTCTTCTTCTCATCTGGAACTTCAGTAGAGAAGCCGTAGGTAGGAATGACGTCATCTCCAGGTAAGTTGTCCCTCTGTGGTGGTGATGCAAACCTTGTCGGGCAGGTGGAGGTATTCATGGCAGTGGTCGTCATTACACAGTATGGAGTGATGTTAGGACCTCGGTGCTTGCCATAGCGCAGGTTCGTGCCCAAGATTTGGGTAATCGTACCTGGTTCCGGGATTGTCCGGTGAAGGACAAGATCTTCCAAGGCCCCATCTGACCACTGGCGCGTAAAATGGCGCACATTCAGCCTCGCGGCCGCCGCCATTTTTGTAGTTTTTGCGGACCTCATGGCCGCCATTTTTGTAGTCCTAACGGATCTCGTGGCTCTCCGTGAATAAAGTTCAGTTGGTTGGTATAAAGAGATTAAACACGGTTCTTACCAGCTCTTTCGCTCAGGACCTTAGTCCAATGATATGGGTAGCAATGTTCATCCATTAGGGTTAAGTTTCCTCGTCAGTAAATATTCTTAGATTGCGAAAAAAATTCGAAAAAAGATCGGAAAATGATGTTAATCAAAAGGATTTGTTTATTTACAGTTGCAATTAACGGCGGGACGTTTCGGTTACAAAAAAACCTTCATCAGCCTAGCAATCTTGAGAAAGTACCTGTACGAGCGCTAATTGGTGTGCTTCCAGCATGAAGACCAAAGTGAAAGAGGGAGATGAAAGCGGGGGTTGGGCGGATATACCTTTCACCCCGTGACCTCTAAAGTTGGCGATATCCCGGACGAATTAAAAGTAAAGAAATAAAATTTCCCAAGGGGAAAGGGATTAGAAAAATGTCTAGACCCCAGAGGGGGGCGCAGACCTAAAAAATAATATTAAACTGGATATAAACTAATTGTAAAAAATTGGACCGGAAATGGTTGCATTCAGGGGCCCTCGGAAATTTGAAGAAAAGGTGGTTTGAGCCGGTGAATGGTTGCATTCAGGGACTCCAGGAGTCCAGAAGCTCCTGCGTGAATAATGGAAGCCAATAGTGGGGAAAATGAAGACTATATGAGTGAAATGGATGGATGTGAATTTAGGATTAGGCATAAGGCCCGAATGGTTAGGTTTAGAGTAAGGGGAAGGGAAGGTGTTAACCTCCACTAATAAATAATAATAATAACAATCTAATTGGGGGGTCTGTGACTTAGGATTAGGCACGTAGGGATACTGTGCACCAATACAAAAATTGCCACGTCAATGGACTATATTGGACCCGTGGCCGATGTGGACCATAGCGGGTAGAGGGTGATCATCATGGATATCGTGAGTGGTGACATGCTTCGTACAGGCCTTTCAGAAACATCATTTTCCTATAGTCATATGTAAGCATATTATGCATTTACACAGTAGGTATACGTGATAGATATTGAAATAAATATAACTATGTCCCAATGTCATGTAGGTGGTGATACTTTACATGAGATGGACATGCAAAATAGAACAAAAAGAAATAAAAATAACTTTAGATAGCGGTGGTGGACACCAGAGTGTTACCTCAATATATAGGAACATATATCACACAGTTATATCACGATGACATGTATGGTAATAATACTTGACATGAAAAGGATGTGGAAAACTGAACAAAATGAAAAAAAATTAACTTCAAATATAGAGAGGTGACAATGGCAGTGTACAGCCCATCTACATATGTTACTATATCCCAATGTCATGCACGATGGTAATCCTTTACATGAGATGGATATGTGAAATAGAACAAAGAAAAACAAAATTAACTTTGGATTAGTGGTGGTGGACACAAGAGTGTTACCTGAATATATAGAAACATATATTACATAGCTATATCCCAATGACATGTATGGTAATGATACTTTACATGAGATGGAGATGGAAAACTGAAAAAAGAGAAATAAAACAAACTTGAGATATAGAAAGGTAGATGTGACAGTGATCGCTCAATCTATGTGTCTGACTATATCTCAATGACACGTACGGTGGTAATACTGTACATGCAATGGACATGGAAAAGTGAAAAAAGAGAAATAAAAGTAACTTCAGGTTTGAGGTGGTAGACACAAAAGTGTTCCCTCGTAACCAACATGACTAAGACACTACCCGGGGAGACCGCCGGATAATGTCACTCGATGTGGAAATAAATATTATGACAAAACATAAAAACAGCACTGACGGGGTTAGGTTAAGAGAGGACAGCAGACAGTCAAAGACTGCCCACTGGTTAGTGTACTCGCTAATATCTATGTATGTAATGATATCTATCTCCTATCAAGGCCTGGTGGTATTAGAGTAGGAATGATGATATTTTTTTATATATTATTTAATAATTATATTATTAATTGTTGTTAGATGTACAGTTTTTAATTTTTGTGTTTGTTTCAACTTGAATTGTAGACACAATATTATTTATAAATATATATATACTATAAGGAGTCTAGTTTTAGTTAGTATATATTGTATCTAATTGTTTTTCTAATCTGTAGGAGCTGTGGGCTTGTCTAAAAGAAGACCAAGAGCACCCTCTGGTGGATGAAACCTGGCACAGCACTCCCATAATAACTCCAAAATCCTCCTGTACAATACAGAAATTGGAGAATTGTTCTTGTCATTGAAAGGTGTTTTTGACCGACTATGTGTAATGGTCTATCTTAGTCTAACTATCAGACTGGACACATCCATCGTAAATAGACATATAGTGGAATGCGCAGTAGTTGGATCTTATAGAAAAGATAATAGGCGTCAATTTTGTAGCTGAATTGCATAGTCAAATAGGTGTCTATTTTGTAGCTGGATTACATTCTAGAATAGGATGCACTTATGTCTCCACAGAATGTAAGTTGGGAGATACATAAAGTATCCGTGATAAAACTCCACATGTAAAAGTAACCTATGGCAGATGGAGATTAAGTTAAGGCAAGTAGGTAAAAGGTTAGGACTGGGGAGGTATGTGGTGATATTAAAGAGGTATAAACACATCCTATATAGCAAGGCATAGATAGACAGTACTAGGGGTAAGTGGCCAAACAGAAGAGGTCATGACAGGTCCTATAATGGATGATCATCATGGGGAATGTAGTAAGACGTCAACAATATTGTCTACACGTATTGCCCGATAAGGATTCATAATAGTGTAATGGACATATATATATTTTCATACTTAACCTAACATATCCTCTCAATAAAGCATTCCCTTGTAAGAACCCGACACGAACACATAACTGCAGAGGCATGCCTATTCCCTCCCACTGCTGAAAATACGAAAGAACATGGATGTGCTGAACTCTGTATATCCACTAAAGTACACTAATCACCCAGTCACAAGCCAAGCCTGTAAGGTGTAAACAAAATATGACAGTCTTGCTCATAGGCCCAAGAAAGTGGGATTGAATGTGATGGTGGTAATATTCTAGTAATAATGGTGCTTAAGGTCAAATATTGAGCGATGGTAATAATGATATAGTAATAATAGTGCTTAGAGTCGAATTATGAGCTAACCTCCAGGAATAAGAAGAGGGGAATAAAACCCTTAAATGGAAAAACAGCTGAGAGGCATAACGTCTTCTAAATAGGATATACCTCTATAACAGTAATTAAGGCTCTTTAAGGCAAATGGAGGTGTTCTGATTCTAATATGGGTCTGACAGGTATATAGATTTCACATGTGATGGTGATAATATTCTAGTGATAATAGTGTTAGAGTCAATATTAAGCGATAGTAATCATAATATAGTAATAATAGTGTTTAGGGTCAAATTATGAGCTAGCCTCCAGGAATAAGGGGAGGGGAATAAAAACCTTAAATGGAAAAACAGCTGAAAGGCATGACGTCATCTAAATAGGCTACCCCTCTATGACAGTGATTTACGCCCTTTAAGGCAATGGAGGTGTTCTATTTCTAATATAGGTATGACAGGTATATGAATTTCACAGTCCCAATGTAAAACCTGGATTCCCCCGATGGGGTTAAGCCAAGCAGAAGGAGGAGGGATAGATATCTTCAGTGGAGAAACAGCTGGTAGGCATGACGTAGTCTCCAAGTAGAATGTCCCTCTGTGGTGGTATTGCAAACCTGGCAGGACAAGTGGAGGTCTTCTTCTTCTCATCTGGAACTTCAGTAGAGAAGCCGTAGGTAGGAATGACGTCATCTCCAGGTAAGTTGTCCCTCTGTGGTGGTGATGCAAACCTTGTCGGGCAGGTGGAGGTATTCATGGCAGTGGTCGTCATTACACAGTATGGAGTGATGTTAGGACCTCGGTGCTTGCCATAGCGCAGGTTCGTGCCCAAGATTTGGGTAATCGTACCTGGTTCCGGGATTGTCCGGTGAAGGACAAGATCTTCCAAGGCCCCATCTGACCACTGGCGCGTAAAATGGCGCACATTCAGCCTCGCGGCCGCCGCCATTTTTGTAGTTTTTGCGGACCTCATGGCCGCCATTTTTGTAGTCCTAACGGATCTCGTGGCTCTCCGTGAATAAAGTTCAGTTGGTTGGTATAAAGAGATTAAACACGGTTCTTACCAGCTCTTTCGCTCAGGACCTTAGTCCAATGATATGGGTAGCAATGTTCATCCATTAGGGTTAAGTTTCCTCGTCAGTAAATATTCTTAGATTGCGAAAAAAATTCGAAAAAAGATCGGAAAATGATGTTAATCAAAAGGATTTGTTTATTTACAGTTGCAATTAACGGCGGGACGTTTCGGTTACAAAAAAACCTTCATCAGCCTAGCAATCTTGAGAAAGTACCTGTACGAGCGCTAATTGGTGTGCTTCCAGCATGAAGACCAAAGTGAAAGAGGGAGATGAAAGCGGGGGTTGGGCGGATATACCTTTCACCCCGTGACCTCTAAAGTTGGCGATATCCCGGACGAATTAAAAGTAAAGAAATAAAATTTCCCAAGGGGAAAGGGATTAGAAAAATGTCTAGACCCCAGAGGGGGGCGCAGACCTAAAAAATAATATTAAACTGGATATAAACTAATTGTAAAAAATTGGACCGGAAATGGTTGCATTCAGGGGCCCTCGGAAATTTGAAGAAAAGGTGGTTTGAGCCGGTGAATGGTTGCATTCAGGGACTCCAGGAGTCCAGAAGCTCCTGCGTGAATAATGGAAGCCAATAGTGGGGAAAATGAAGACTATATGAGTGAAATGGATGGATGTGAATTTAGGATTAGGCATAAGGCCCGAATGGTTAGGTTTAGAGTAAGGGGAAGGGAAGGTGTTAACCTCCACTAATAAATAATAATAATAACAATCTAATTGGGGGGTCTGTGACTTAGGATTAGGCACGTAGGGATACTGTGCACCAATACAAAAATTGCCACGTCAATGGACTATATTGGACCCGTGGCCGATGTGGACCATAGCGGGTAGAGGGTGATCATCATGGATATCGTGAGTGGTGACATGCTTCGTACAGGCCTTTCAGAAACATCATTTTCCTATAGTCATATGTAAGCATATTATGCATTTACACAGTAGGTATACGTGATAGATATTGAAATAAATATAACTATGTCCCAATGTCATGTAGGTGGTGATACTTTACATGAGATGGACATGCAAAATAGAACAAAAAGAAATAAAAATAACTTTAGATAGCGGTGGTGGACACCAGAGTGTTACCTCAATATATAGGAACATATATCACACAGTTATATCACGATGACATGTATGGTAATAATACTTGACATGAAAAGGATGTGGAAAACTGAACAAAATGAAAAAAAATTAACTTCAAATATAGAGAGGTGACAATGGCAGTGTACAGCCCATCTACATATGTTACTATATCCCAATGTCATGCACGATGGTAATCCTTTACATGAGATGGATATGTGAAATAGAACAAAGAAAAACAAAATTAACTTTGGATTAGTGGTGGTGGACACAAGAGTGTTACCTGAATATATAGAAACATATATTACATAGCTATATCCCAATGACATGTATGGTAATGATACTTTACATGAGATGGAGATGGAAAACTGAAAAAAGAGAAATAAAACAAACTTGAGATATAGAAAGGTAGATGTGACAGTGATCGCTCAATCTATGTGTCTGACTATATCTCAATGACACGTACGGTGGTAATACTGTACATGCAATGGACATGGAAAAGTGAAAAAAGAGAAATAAAAGTAACTTCAGGTTTGAGGTGGTAGACACAAAAGTGTTCCCTCGTAACCAACATGACTAAGACACTACCCGGGGAGACCGCCGGATAATGTCACTCGATGTGGAAATAAATATTATGACAAAACATAAAAACAGCACTGACGGGGTTAGGTTAAGAGAGGACAGCAGACAGTCAAAGACTGCCCACTGGTTAGTGTACTCGCTAATATCTATGTATGTAATGATATCTATCTCCTATCAAGGCCTGGTGGTATTAGAGTAGGAATGATGATATTTTTTTATATATTATTTAATAATTATATTATTAATTGTTGTTAGATGTACAGTTTTTAATTTTTGTGTTTGTTTCAACTTGAATTGTAGACACAATATTATTTATAAATATATATATACTATAAGGAGTCTAGTTTTAGTTAGTATATATTGTATCTAATTGTTTTTCTAATCTGTAGGAGCTGTGGGCTTGTCTAAAAGAAGACCAAGAGCACCCTCTGGTGGATGAAACCTGGCACAGCACTCCCATAATAACTCCAAAATCCTCCTGTACAATACAGAAATTGGAGAATTGTTCTTGTCATTGAAAGGTGTTTTTGACCGACTATGTGTAATGGTCTATCTTAGTCTAACTATCAGACTGGACACATCCATCGTAAATAGACATATAGTGGAATGCGCAGTAGTTGGATCTTATAGAAAAGATAATAGGCGTCAATTTTGTAGCTGAATTGCATAGTCAAATAGGTGTCTATTTTGTAGCTGGATTACATTCTAGAATAGGATGCACTTATGTCTCCACAGAATGTAAGTTGGGAGATACATAAAGTATCCGTGATAAAACTCCACATGTAAAAGTAACCTATGGCAGATGGAGATTAAGTTAAGGCAAGTAGGTAAAAGGTTAGGACTGGGGAGGTATGTGGTGATATTAAAGAGGTATAAACACATCCTATATAGCAAGGCATAGATAGACAGTACTAGGGGTAAGTGGCCAAACAGAAGAGGTCATGACAGGTCCTATAATGGATGATCATCATGGGGAATGTAGTAAGACGTCAACAATATTGTCTACACGTATTGCCCGATAAGGATTCATAATAGTGTAATGGACATATATATATTTTCATACTTAACCTAACATATCCTCTCAATAAAGCATTCCCTTGTAAGAACCCGACACGAACACATAACTGCAGAGGCATGCCTATTCCCTCCCACTGCTGAAAATACGAAAGAACATGGATGTGCTGAACTCTGTATATCCACTAAAGTACACTAATCACCCAGTCACAAGCCAAGCCTGTAAGGTGTAAACAAAATATGACAGTCTTGCTCATAGGCCCAAGAAAGTGGGATTGAATGTGATGGTGGTAATATTCTAGTAATAATGGTGCTTAAGGTCAAATATTGAGCGATGGTAATAATGATATAGTAATAATAGTGCTTAGAGTCGAATTATGAGCTAACCTCCAGGAATAAGAAGAGGGGAATAAAACCCTTAAATGGAAAAACAGCTGAGAGGCATAACGTCTTCTAAATAGGATATACCTCTATAACAGTAATTAAGGCTCTTTAAGGCAAATGGAGGTGTTCTGATTCTAATATGGGTCTGACAGGTATATAGATTTCACATGTGATGGTGATAATATTCTAGTGATAATAGTGTTAGAGTCAATATTAAGCGATAGTAATCATAATATAGTAATAATAGTGTTTAGGGTCAAATTATGAGCTAGCCTCCAGGAATAAGGGGAGGGGAATAAAAACCTTAAATGGAAAAACAGCTGAAAGGCATGACGTCATCTAAATAGGCTACCCCTCTATGACAGTGATTTACGCCCTTTAAGGCAATGGAGGTGTTCTATTTCTAATATAGGTATGACAGGTATATGAATTTCACAGTCCCAATGTAAAACCTGGATTCCCCCGATGGGGTTAAGCCAAGCAGAAGGAGGAGGGATAGATATCTTCAGTGGAGAAACAGCTGGTAGGCATGACGTAGTCTCCAAGTAGAATGTCCCTCTGTGGTGGTATTGCAAACCTGGCAGGACAAGTGGAGGTCTTCTTCTTCTCATCTGGAACTTCAGTAGAGAAGCCGTAGGTAGGAATGACGTCATCTCCAGGTAAGTTGTCCCTCTGTGGTGGTGATGCAAACCTTGTCGGGCAGGTGGAGGTATTCATGGCAGTGGTCGTCATTACACAGTATGGAGTGATGTTAGGACCTCGGTGCTTGCCATAGCGCAGGTTCGTGCCCAAGATTTGGGTAATCGTACCTGGTTCCGGGATTGTCCGGTGAAGGACAAGATCTTCCAAGGCCCCATCTGACCACTGGCGCGTAAAATGGCGCACATTCAGCCTCGCGGCCGCCGCCATTTTTGTAGTTTTTGCGGACCTCATGGCCGCCATTTTTGTAGTCCTAACGGATCTCGTGGCTCTCCGTGAATAAAGTTCAGTTGGTTGGTATAAAGAGATTAAACACGGTTCTTACCAGCTCTTTCGCTCAGGACCTTAGTCCAATGATATGGGTAGCAATGTTCATCCATTAGGGTTAAGTTTCCTCGTCAGTAAATATTCTTAGATTGCGAAAAAAATTCGAAAAAAGATCGGAAAATGATGTTAATCAAAAGGATTTGTTTATTTACAGTTGCAATTAACGGCGGGACGTTTCGGTTACAAAAAAACCTTCATCAGCCTAGCAATCTTGAGAAAGTACCTGTACGAGCGCTAATTGGTGTGCTTCCAGCATGAAGACCAAAGTGAAAGAGGGAGATGAAAGCGGGGGTTGGGCGGATATACCTTTCACCCCGTGACCTCTAAAGTTGGCGATATCCCGGACGAATTAAAAGTAAAGAAATAAAATTTCCCAAGGGGAAAGGGATTAGAAAAATGTCTAGACCCCAGAGGGGGGCGCAGACCTAAAAAATAATATTAAACTGGATATAAACTAATTGTAAAAAATTGGACCGGAAATGGTTGCATTCAGGGGCCCTCGGAAATTTGAAGAAAAGGTGGTTTGAGCCGGTGAATGGTTGCATTCAGGGACTCCAGGAGTCCAGAAGCTCCTGCGTGAATAATGGAAGCCAATAGTGGGGAAAATGAAGACTATATGAGTGAAATGGATGGATGTGAATTTAGGATTAGGCATAAGGCCCGAATGGTTAGGTTTAGAGTAAGGGGAAGGGAAGGTGTTAACCTCCACTAATAAATAATAATAATAACAATCTAATTGGGGGGTCTGTGACTTAGGATTAGGCACGTAGGGATACTGTGCACCAATACAAAAATTGCCACGTCAATGGACTATATTGGACCCGTGGCCGATGTGGACCATAGCGGGTAGAGGGTGATCATCATGGATATCGTGAGTGGTGACATGCTTCGTACAGGCCTTTCAGAAACATCATTTTCCTATAGTCATATGTAAGCATATTATGCATTTACACAGTAGGTATACGTGATAGATATTGAAATAAATATAACTATGTCCCAATGTCATGTAGGTGGTGATACTTTACATGAGATGGACATGCAAAATAGAACAAAAAGAAATAAAAATAACTTTAGATAGCGGTGGTGGACACCAGAGTGTTACCTCAATATATAGGAACATATATCACACAGTTATATCACGATGACATGTATGGTAATAATACTTGACATGAAAAGGATGTGGAAAACTGAACAAAATGAAAAAAAATTAACTTCAAATATAGAGAGGTGACAATGGCAGTGTACAGCCCATCTACATATGTTACTATATCCCAATGTCATGCACGATGGTAATCCTTTACATGAGATGGATATGTGAAATAGAACAAAGAAAAACAAAATTAACTTTGGATTAGTGGTGGTGGACACAAGAGTGTTACCTGAATATATAGAAACATATATTACATAGCTATATCCCAATGACATGTATGGTAATGATACTTTACATGAGATGGAGATGGAAAACTGAAAAAAGAGAAATAAAACAAACTTGAGATATAGAAAGGTAGATGTGACAGTGATCGCTCAATCTATGTGTCTGACTATATCTCAATGACACGTACGGTGGTAATACTGTACATGCAATGGACATGGAAAAGTGAAAAAAGAGAAATAAAAGTAACTTCAGGTTTGAGGTGGTAGACACAAAAGTGTTCCCTCGTAACCAACATGACTAAGACACTACCCGGGGAGACCGCCGGATAATGTCACTCGATGTGGAAATAAATATTATGACAAAACATAAAAACAGCACTGACGGGGTTAGGTTAAGAGAGGACAGCAGACAGTCAAAGACTGCCCACTGGTTAGTGTACTCGCTAATATCTATGTATGTAATGATATCTATCTCCTATCAAGGCCTGGTGGTATTAGAGTAGGAATGATGATATTTTTTTATATATTATTTAATAATTATATTATTAATTGTTGTTAGATGTACAGTTTTTAATTTTTGTGTTTGTTTCAACTTGAATTGTAGACACAATATTATTTATAAATATATATATACTATAAGGAGTCTAGTTTTAGTTAGTATATATTGTATCTAATTGTTTTTCTAATCTGTAGGAGCTGTGGGCTTGTCTAAAAGAAGACCAAGAGCACCCTCTGGTGGATGAAACCTGGCACAGCACTCCCATAATAACTCCAAAATCCTCCTGTACAATACAGAAATTGGAGAATTGTTCTTGTCATTGAAAGGTGTTTTTGACCGACTATGTGTAATGGTCTATCTTAGTCTAACTATCAGACTGGACACATCCATCGTAAATAGACATATAGTGGAATGCGCAGTAGTTGGATCTTATAGAAAAGATAATAGGCGTCAATTTTGTAGCTGAATTGCATAGTCAAATAGGTGTCTATTTTGTAGCTGGATTACATTCTAGAATAGGATGCACTTATGTCTCCACAGAATGTAAGTTGGGAGATACATAAAGTATCCGTGATAAAACTCCACATGTAAAAGTAACCTATGGCAGATGGAGATTAAGTTAAGGCAAGTAGGTAAAAGGTTAGGACTGGGGAGGTATGTGGTGATATTAAAGAGGTATAAACACATCCTATATAGCAAGGCATAGATAGACAGTACTAGGGGTAAGTGGCCAAACAGAAGAGGTCATGACAGGTCCTATAATGGATGATCATCATGGGGAATGTAGTAAGACGTCAACAATATTGTCTACACGTATTGCCCGATAAGGATTCATAATAGTGTAATGGACATATATATATTTTCATACTTAACCTAACATATCCTCTCAATAAAGCATTCCCTTGTAAGAACCCGACACGAACACATAACTGCAGAGGCATGCCTATTCCCTCCCACTGCTGAAAATACGAAAGAACATGGATGTGCTGAACTCTGTATATCCACTAAAGTACACTAATCACCCAGTCACAAGCCAAGCCTGTAAGGTGTAAACAAAATATGACAGTCTTGCTCATAGGCCCAAGAAAGTGGGATTGAATGTGATGGTGGTAATATTCTAGTAATAATGGTGCTTAAGGTCAAATATTGAGCGATGGTAATAATGATATAGTAATAATAGTGCTTAGAGTCGAATTATGAGCTAACCTCCAGGAATAAGAAGAGGGGAATAAAACCCTTAAATGGAAAAACAGCTGAGAGGCATAACGTCTTCTAAATAGGATATACCTCTATAACAGTAATTAAGGCTCTTTAAGGCAAATGGAGGTGTTCTGATTCTAATATGGGTCTGACAGGTATATAGATTTCACATGTGATGGTGATAATATTCTAGTGATAATAGTGTTAGAGTCAATATTAAGCGATAGTAA
The DNA here is from genome assembly GCF_949987685.1 of Ammodytes marinus. Taxonomy (NCBI): domain Eukaryota; kingdom Metazoa; phylum Chordata; class Actinopteri; order Uranoscopiformes; family Ammodytidae; genus Ammodytes; species Ammodytes marinus. The sequence continues at coordinate 138,329 of NW_027648174.1, forward strand.
TCATAATATAGTAATAATAGTGTTTAGGGTCAAATTATGAGCTAGCCTCCAGGAATAAGGGGAGGGGAATAAAAACCTTAAATGGAAAAACAGCTGAAAGGCATGACGTCATCTAAATAGGCTACCCCTCTATGACAGTGATTTACGCCCTTTAAGGCAATGGAGGTGTTCTATTTCTAATATAGGTATGACAGGTATATGAATTTCACAGTCCCAATGTAAAACCTGGATTCCCCCGATGGGGTTAAGCCAAGCAGAAGGAGGAGGGATAGATATCTTCAGTGGAGAAACAGCTGGTAGGCATGACGTAGTCTCCAAGTAGAATGTCCCTCTGTGGTGGTATTGCAAACCTGGCAGGACAAGTGGAGGTCTTCTTCTTCTCATCTGGAACTTCAGTAGAGAAGCCGTAGGTAGGAATGACGTCATCTCCAGGTAAGTTGTCCCTCTGTGGTGGTGATGCAAACCTTGTCGGGCAGGTGGAGGTATTCATGGCAGTGGTCGTCATTACACAGTATGGAGTGATGTTAGGACCTCGGTGCTTGCCATAGCGCAGGTTCGTGCCCAAGATTTGGGTAATCGTACCTGGTTCCGGGATTGTCCGGTGAAGGACAAGATCTTCCAAGGCCCCATCTGACCACTGGCGCGTAAAATGGCGCACATTCAGCCTCGCGGCCGCCGCCATTTTTGTAGTTTTTGCGGACCTCATGGCCGCCATTTTTGTAGTCCTAACGGATCTCGTGGCTCTCCGTGAATAAAGTTCAGTTGGTTGGTATAAAGAGATTAAACACGGTTCTTACCAGCTCTTTCGCTCAGGACCTTAGTCCAATGATATGGGTAGCAATGTTCATCCATTAGGGTTAAGTTTCCTCGTCAGTAAATATTCTTAGATTGCGAAAAAAATTCGAAAAAAGATCGGAAAATGATGTTAATCAAAAGGATTTGTTTATTTACAGTTGCAATTAACGGCGGGACGTTTCGGTTACAAAAAAACCTTCATCAGCCTAGCAATCTTGAGAAAGTACCTGTACGAGCGCTAATTGGTGTGCTTCCAGCATGAAGACCAAAGTGAAAGAGGGAGATGAAAGCGGGGGTTGGGCGGATATACCTTTCACCCCGTGACCTCTAAAGTTGGCGATATCCCGGACGAATTAAAAGTAAAGAAATAAAATTTCCCAAGGGGAAAGGGATTAGAAAAATGTCTAGACCCCAGAGGGGGGCGCAGACCTAAAAAATAATATTAAACTGGATATAAACTAATTGTAAAAAATTGGACCGGAAATGGTTGCATTCAGGGGCCCTCGGAAATTTGAAGAAAAGGTGGTTTGAGCCGGTGAATGGTTGCATTCAGGGACTCCAGGAGTCCAGAAGCTCCTGCGTGAATAATGGAAGCCAATAGTGGGGAAAATGAAGACTATATGAGTGAAATGGATGGATGTGAATTTAGGATTAGGCATAAGGCCCGAATGGTTAGGTTTAGAGTAAGGGGAAGGGAAGGTGTTAACCTCCACTAATAAATAATAATAATAACAATCTAATTGGGGGGTCTGTGACTTAGGATTAGGCACGTAGGGATACTGTGCACCAATACAAAAATTGCCACGTCAATGGACTATATTGGACCCGTGGCCGATGTGGACCATAGCGGGTAGAGGGTGATCATCATGGATATCGTGAGTGGTGACATGCTTCGTACAGGCCTTTCAGAAACATCATTTTCCTATAGTCATATGTAAGCATATTATGCATTTACACAGTAGGTATACGTGATAGATATTGAAATAAATATAACTATGTCCCAATGTCATGTAGGTGGTGATACTTTACATGAGATGGACATGCAAAATAGAACAAAAAGAAATAAAAATAACTTTAGATAGCGGTGGTGGACACCAGAGTGTTACCTCAATATATAGGAACATATATCACACAGTTATATCACGATGACATGTATGGTAATAATACTTGACATGAAAAGGATGTGGAAAACTGAACAAAATGAAAAAAAATTAACTTCAAATATAGAGAGGTGACAATGGCAGTGTACAGCCCATCTACATATGTTACTATATCCCAATGTCATGCACGATGGTAATCCTTTACATGAGATGGATATGTGAAATAGAACAAAGAAAAACAAAATTAACTTTGGATTAGTGGTGGTGGACACAAGAGTGTTACCTGAATATATAGAAACATATATTACATAGCTATATCCCAATGACATGTATGGTAATGATACTTTACATGAGATGGAGATGGAAAACTGAAAAAAGAGAAATAAAACAAACTTGAGATATAGAAAGGTAGATGTGACAGTGATCGCTCAATCTATGTGTCTGACTATATCTCAATGACACGTACGGTGGTAATACTGTACATGCAATGGACATGGAAAAGTGAAAAAAGAGAAATAAAAGTAACTTCAGGTTTGAGGTGGTAGACACAAAAGTGTTCCCTCGTAACCAACATGACTAAGACACTACCCGGGGAGACCGCCGGATAATGTCACTCGATGTGGAAATAAATATTATGACAAAACATAAAAACAGCACTGACGGGGTTAGGTTAAGAGAGGACAGCAGACAGTCAAAGACTGCCCACTGGTTAGTGTACTCGCTAATATCTATGTATGTAATGATATCTATCTCCTATCAAGGCCTGGTGGTATTAGAGTAGGAATGATGATATTTTTTTATATATTATTTAATAATTATATTATTAATTGTTGTTAGATGTACAGTTTTTAATTTTTGTGTTTGTTTCAACTTGAATTGTAGACACAATATTATTTATAAATATATATATACTATAAGGAGTCTAGTTTTAGTTAGTATATATTGTATCTAATTGTTTTTCTAATCTGTAGGAGCTGTGGGCTTGTCTAAAAGAAGACCAAGAGCACCCTCTGGTGGATGAAACCTGGCACAGCACTCCCATAATAACTCCAAAATCCTCCTGTACAATACAGAAATTGGAGAATTGTTCTTGTCATTGAAAGGTGTTTTTGACCGACTATGTGTAATGGTCTATCTTAGTCTAACTATCAGACTGGACACATCCATCGTAAATAGACATATAGTGGAATGCGCAGTAGTTGGATCTTATAGAAAAGATAATAGGCGTCAATTTTGTAGCTGAATTGCATAGTCAAATAGGTGTCTATTTTGTAGCTGGATTACATTCTAGAATAGGATGCACTTATGTCTCCACAGAATGTAAGTTGGGAGATACATAAAGTATCCGTGATAAAACTCCACATGTAAAAGTAACCTATGGCAGATGGAGATTAAGTTAAGGCAAGTAGGTAAAAGGTTAGGACTGGGGAGGTATGTGGTGATATTAAAGAGGTATAAACACATCCTATATAGCAAGGCATAGATAGACAGTACTAGGGGTAAGTGGCCAAACAGAAGAGGTCATGACAGGTCCTATAATGGATGATCATCATGGGGAATGTAGTAAGACGTCAACAATATTGTCTACACGTATTGCCCGATAAGGATTCATAATAGTGTAATGGACATATATATATTTTCATACTTAACCTAACATATCCTCTCAATAAAGCATTCCCTTGTAAGAACCCGACACGAACACATAACTGCAGAGGCATGCCTATTCCCTCCCACTGCTGAAAATACGAAAGAACATGGATGTGCTGAACTCTGTATATCCACTAAAGTACACTAATCACCCAGTCACAAGCCAAGCCTGTAAGGTGTAAACAAAATATGACAGTCTTGCTCATAGGCCCAAGAAAGTGGGATTGAATGTGATGGTGGTAATATTCTAGTAATAATGGTGCTTAAGGTCAAATATTGAGCGATGGTAATAATGATATAGTAATAATAGTGCTTAGAGTCGAATTATGAGCTAACCTCCAGGAATAAGAAGAGGGGAATAAAACCCTTAAATGGAAAAACAGCTGAGAGGCATAACGTCTTCTAAATAGGATATACCTCTATAACAGTAATTAAGGCTCTTTAAGGCAAATGGAGGTGTTCTGATTCTAATATGGGTCTGACAGGTATATAGATTTCACATGTGATGGTGATAATATTCTAGTGATAATAGTGTTAGAGTCAATATTAAGCGATAGTAATCATAATATAGTAATAATAGTGTTTAGGGTCAAATTATGAGCTAGCCTCCAGGAATAAGGGGAGGGGAATAAAAACCTTAAATGGAAAAACAGCTGAAAGGCATGACGTCATCTAAATAGGCTACCCCTCTATGACAGTGATTTACGCCCTTTAAGGCAATGGAGGTGTTCTATTTCTAATATAGGTATGACAGGTATATGAATTTCACAGTCCCAATGTAAAACCTGGATTCCCCCGATGGGGTTAAGCCAAGCAGAAGGAGGAGGGATAGATATCTTCAGTGGAGAAACAGCTGGTAGGCATGACGTAGTCTCCAAGTAGAATGTCCCTCTGTGGTGGTATTGCAAACCTGGCAGGACAAGTGGAGGTCTTCTTCTTCTCATCTGGAACTTCAGTAGAGAAGCCGTAGGTAGGAATGACGTCATCTCCAGGTAAGTTGTCCCTCTGTGGTGGTGATGCAAACCTTGTCGGGCAGGTGGAGGTATTCATGGCAGTGGTCGTCATTACACAGTATGGAGTGATGTTAGGACCTCGGTGCTTGCCATAGCGCAGGTTCGTGCCCAAGATTTGGGTAATCGTACCTGGTTCCGGGATTGTCCGGTGAAGGACAAGATCTTCCAAGGCCCCATCTGACCACTGGCGCGTAAAATGGCGCACATTCAGCCTCGCGGCCGCCGCCATTTTTGTAGTTTTTGCGGACCTCATGGCCGCCATTTTTGTAGTCCTAACGGATCTCGTGGCTCTCCGTGAATAAAGTTCAGTTGGTTGGTATAAAGAGATTAAACACGGTTCTTACCAGCTCTTTCGCTCAGGACCTTAGTCCAATGATATGGGTAGCAATGTTCATCCATTAGGGTTAAGTTTCCTCGTCAGTAAATATTCTTAGATTGCGAAAAAAATTCGAAAAAAGATCGGAAAATGATGTTAATCAAAAGGATTTGTTTATTTACAGTTGCAATTAACGGCGGGACGTTTCGGTTACAAAAAAACCTTCATCAGCCTAGCAATCTTGAGAAAGTACCTGTACGAGCGCTAATTGGTGTGCTTCCAGCATGAAGACCAAAGTGAAAGAGGGAGATGAAAGCGGGGGTTGGGCGGATATACCTTTCACCCCGTGACCTCTAAAGTTGGCGATATCCCGGACGAATTAAAAGTAAAGAAATAAAATTTCCCAAGGGGAAAGGGATTAGAAAAATGTCTAGACCCCAGAGGGGGGCGCAGACCTAAAAAATAATATTAAACTGGATATAAACTAATTGTAAAAAATTGGACCGGAAATGGTTGCATTCAGGGGCCCTCGGAAATTTGAAGAAAAGGTGGTTTGAGCCGGTGAATGGTTGCATTCAGGGACTCCAGGAGTCCAGAAGCTCCTGCGTGAATAATGGAAGCCAATAGTGGGGAAAATGAAGACTATATGAGTGAAATGGATGGATGTGAATTTAGGATTAGGCATAAGGCCCGAATGGTTAGGTTTAGAGTAAGGGGAAGGGAAGGTGTTAACCTCCACTAATAAATAATAATAATAACAATCTAATTGGGGGGTCTGTGACTTAGGATTAGGCACGTAGGGATACTGTGCACCAATACAAAAATTGCCACGTCAATGGACTATATTGGACCCGTGGCCGATGTGGACCATAGCGGGTAGAGGGTGATCA
>NW_027648173.1:7500-10000 GCF_949987685.1 Ammodytes marinus
GTTTGAGTAGAATGAACATTTTGGTTTTATAATATAAACTACTGACAACATTTCTACCAAATTCCAATAAATGTTTTGTCATTAAAGAGCATTTTTAATAAGTAATGTAGAGATGAAGATTTAAGAAAATTCACGACTTGTCTCTTAATTTTTTCCGGAGCTGTATGTTTTCGAGTTGTTTGTACTTACGTCCGTCCGGGCCATTCTTGTGAGCGCAATATCTCATGATCGCTTTGACGGATTTTCTTCAAACCTTTGCACAAATGTCAACTCTGACTCAAAGATGAACTGATTAGATTTTGGAGGTCAAAGGTTACTGCTATATTACAGATCGGAGGGACTTTATTGAGCTCTGGGAGCCATACATGGATATCATGACGGATGACAACTTAAAATAAATGTGCCTTTTTTTTAATGATTTTTATTTTTTATTTTATTCTTATTTTTTATATTATTTTGTATATTTTATTATATTTTGTTTTATTGTTTTTTTTAAATACTTTTTATTTTATTTTATTTTTATATTTTTTTATATCTATTTTATTATATATATTTTTGTTTTATTGTGTTGTAAAAAATAAAATAAATAAAAATCAACATATTATGGATAAAACGAATTAACTAAAGTCATCGGTGTATGAGTGTGTGTATGAATGGGTGAATGTGGTAAGATAGGTAAAGCGCTTTGGGGCTGAGAAAATCGGCTAGAAGGCGCTATATAAGTCAAGTCCATTTACCATTTACCATTTAACTAAAGTGTATTCTCCTGCTCTCCCCCGCAGCCCCCTGAGTCCAGACGGCTCTGACCCAGACGCTGGTTTCCTGCGCGAAGGCTTCGGGCGCCAGAGCATGTCAGAGAAACGCATCAAGCAGTTTGGAGACGCAGCGACGCAGCTCGACATCATCAAGACACGCAAGTCCAAGAGCATGGACCTGGGTAGGCCTTCTACAAACACTTCAATGTTATACTTTTATTACCAGTGTCTGACAAACCAGGTCAGGGTCAGGGTAAACTTTATTGTCCTGTTAAGGAAATTTGTCTTGGGCATTGTGCTACATTTTGCTTAACCAGTAGACAACAACAATATGACACAGTAAAAACACAGTAAAACCTTGGCCTACACATTGGACAAAGCTAAAACAACAAACCGAGTTTTACAGTTCTGGTCAATATCCAATTTTAAATCAAGATATTTTGGATTTTACTTAAAGATATAAAATATTGGGTTTGGTGCTTAAAGAACTACTTCACCGGTTGGAATATGAAGGCAAGGCAAGGCAAGTTTATTTATATAGCACAATTCAAACACAAGGCCACTCAAAGTGCTTTACAGGGTCAAGATTAAAATACATAAAACACATTAGAAGACATTTAAAAGCGAATGAAAAGAAGTACAACATTTAAATAAAATAAAAAGTACAGGTTAAAATGGAAACAGAAAAGTCTTCAGACTCGATTTAAAAGAACTGAGGGTTGCAGCAGACCTCAAGTTATGAGGTATATGAAGGTGTATTGAACTCGGAGATCCTATGAAGTATAAATGTGCAAAAAAAAACCTACATTTCTCTTTCTGTGACGTCACAGAAAGAGAAATGTAGGGTTAGACAGTGGGACCATGAAACACTCTTTCTGCCTTTTCTCAGGCTAGGATGAACCGATTTAAAAATTTTTTTGCACATTTATACTTCATAGGATCTCCGAGTTCAATACACCTTCATATTCCAACCGGTGAATTAGGGCTTTAATAACACTGAAGTGCCTGAAATAATATAATTAAAAAAATAATATGGACTCCTTGCATCAGCCACAGTCCATTATTCAATACTATATATACTTCAAAGAATTATGGAGCTACAAAGATATTGCCAATGCAGAATAGTTTGCACATCATACAAACTCTAGACTTTTCCTGTGTTATGAATGCCTGTAGGTTGTGAACTTTTAAATATCCCCATTGCTACATTGTGAACCCTCACAATATGAAAAGAGCATAATATATAAGCTAATAAGTTACAGGGGTTTAAGATATTCTATCATCTGGGTCAAGTTGTCCTTTCTTGCTGGTTTTTACCCTTTTGGTGGTGACATGTTTCGAATATTTCTTTCTCATGCCAAATGTACACGATTTAAAGGTGCAGTGTGTAATATGACATCACCAAGAAAGTTCTACAAAGTTCTAGAATGCAACGCTCCCTGGGTAACCACACCCCTTTAGAATAATAACAGAAGCTACAGTGGCCTTCAAGGACAAGAACAATTCTAAATTTCTAAACAATGCACCTGATGACATTCCAACTATGACACTTTCAAGATGGCGGCACTAGGCCTTGGTCCAAAATATGCAGAAATATGGACATATATGAGACCCTTTCTAAGGGGAAAAAAAATAATTCCAAAAAAAAATTTCAGCTATTTTGCACTAAATTAAATGTACTTATGGATATTATAATTACTTTCTACAAAATCTGCTAGGAAATAAAATCCAAACTTCTACACACT